>NC_070603.1:60367317-60670347 GCF_027172205.1 Podarcis raffonei | reverse complement strand
CTAGGCACTAAATAAATAAAAAATCTAAATAAATCTTTATAGCACATCATACTGCGTGACACAAAGGCAATTTAGGTATTTAAAATTACCATTGTGTTTCCAATCAGGCTTTTCATCTATTTTCAGAATCTATAATCTAAAAATATGCACAGCATTAAAATAATGTCCCTCCACTTAACAGGAGTATTTTACTTAACAGTGTTTTATTTCTGAGTGCAAGCCTAAGTATTACCCTCTGTTTTAATTATGAGCAAATTGAGACACAGACACTCTGGGTTAAGTAAGGTCACACACAGAAAATTGAATGTAAAAATCAAAGCAGAAAGTTAACACAAATTATACAGATCTTGTGTCTCATCTGAGTATATAAATCTTGAGACAGCCAAAATTAAGCATTTTTAATTTCAATTAATTTCAATGACAGGGTTAAGCATAAGCTGTTTATAAACTTTGGTTGGATGATGCCAATAATACTTTGCAATATTATTACACTCTTCAAAATACTGGTGCATGACAGTTTCAATACTGGTGCTTAATGTTTCCTAATTGCAACTTTAATTCAATTTTCACTAGTATACAATACATATTTACATTGCAATCCTATACCTCTGGGGTGGGGAGCCCCACTGCACAAGCAGAAGTCACTGTGTGGACTTTTGCTGCTGAAATTCATCATTTGAACCCGACCCTATAGATCCTGATTTCCCCCCAACTTTTTATCCCACCACCATATGAAATTAAACTCATGGCTTCCTGCTATCACAGGATTTGATGGGGTGGAAATCTCCCTCTACCCCAGGGGTCAGCAAACTAAGGTCCGTGGGCCGGATCAGGCAAAATTGCTTTCAGGACCCGGTCCACGGACTGTCTGTGGATCGGCGTGGGAATTCTGTTCGTTCAGGCTGCGCCATTTTTTTTCTTGCGCCATTCCATTCCTCCCCCCACACCACGGTGGCACCTCCTCCCTCCTCCCTCCAGGCTTCTCCCCACCCTGCCTAGAGGAGGAAGGGGGCTGGGCTAAGCTGACTGAGTGCCATTTTAAGAAGCCCTTCTCCGGATCCAGCCCTTCCGCACTGCTCATCTTCCCTCCACCACTGCCGTCCTGGTGCTCCTGTGGCCCAGAGAGCGGCGTGGCCGAGCTCGCTCTGACTACCCACGAGAAGCAGCGGTGGTGGTAGTGGTGGCAGCCCCAGGGAAGGTAAGCACAGCGGCTGGGGCTAGGGGGTGGGGAGAGGACTACTTGCCCCCGTCGCCTCTTCTTCCAGCTCCCTCCCCCACACTGGTGCCGCTCTCCGGCCCACCACAAGGGACAGTCGACCGGCCTGCGGCTAAAAAAATTTGCCGACCCCTGCTCTACCCAGCCCCAAACAGCTCTGCTGTCTTCTGTTCCCCAGTGTGCAACCTGTAGAAATTCCCCCAAACAGAGCATGTTGGAAGGCAACATGGGATCCCCTGACTCCAGAGCTGGATCCTCTGCCATCCCATGCCATCATTGGGCTCAGCTGCTGTGCCCGCTCCTGGTTTGCCTGCCTTGTCTTCTACCCCAGCCCCAGTGTAAGCAGCAGAGTGGTGGATGCAGCAGAGGCTGTGCTGCTTGGTCCCACCCTGCTGCTGCCTGGCTGGGGTTAGGATTGCTCTGTTAATGTCAAACTGAATTACAAATCTGATAGCAAGTCAAACACAGAGACATTCTGATACGGCGTACTGAAGAATTAAATAATACAGGAAGACATCCTTATAGATTTTGCTCATATGTGGTTTGTCAGAGTCTACAGCTATTCCAACTATATTTTTTAATGCTAAGTACTTCATTTCATTCACAGTTTCAGTTATTGTTCTCTGCATATTCAAGCACTATTAAAAGAAAGCTGATTTATTGGGCAATCACTCTTATTAATAAACGTCAAAACCCAGAGTATTGGGGAGGGGGATGGTATAAATGGCCAAACAGAAAATCTTCCAAGTGAAACAGAAATAACAGAAAGATTTTAGGAAACTGCACATTTATGGGGAGCAAAATAGATACAGAAATAAACAATTCCAGAAAATGGATTTATGAGTGGCTTCTCAAAAAGCACATCTTGGCTAGGGCTAAACGAAAATTGAAGCCTTCAAAAATAATTGCAGGTTCCATGATTTTACCCTGCATCACAATTCTCTCATTATCTCCTTCTGGAAGGATATTCATTAACTCCAGTCATCATCTTTCTCTTTCTCTCCCTCCCCCACCCCCCAGCAGTACTGAGAGAAACCATTTTGTGGGTCATAATTCAGCTGTCAGACACTAGGAAGATGTGGGTCCTATTCTTACTTCATATGGCAAAGTGGAAGAACTGATATACATTCAGGTGTTTGTAGATAAAAGCTTTAATGATCGTACACGGATGCCAGGGGCTCCCAGCTGATACAATGCTAAATACCTTATTGTGCATCTTGGAAACATTTCTTCCTTGGACCAGTGGGCATATTGCTGTCTCACATGCACCAGTTTATATAAGGCTGCCCAGAAACCAGCTAGCATACCAATGGAACAAGGGAGCAAACGAATGAATCATATTTTCCAGCTGAAGCATAAAGGAGTTTCTGTGCAGAAGGATGCTTGGATATCTCTGATGATTATCCTTCCTTCTTGGAAAAAAGAATCTTGTGAAAATAGAAAGGATGAGCTACTATAGTGTATACCTGTGTCTGAGAACAGTTCCCCCCCGCTTTGGGGGGAAAGACAATATCCAGAAGAGAGAATAATCTACTACACTGCATGCTCACTGGCCCTTTAAATATCTGAACACTTTTGGCATTCTTGGGCCTTTTAGGCAGTACAAGCTGTGGGTGTCAAGAGGCACAGAGGGTTAAAGCTCTAGGTGCCGCAAACAGGGCACAAAGTGTCTGCCAGCCACTTCTCTTCCACACACGAGAGAACAAGAAGACATAATGACCTGAATGCAGAGATGGCATTTGCTTCCTGCACAAAACACAGAGCTAAAAGGCAATGAATAATTTTTGATGACAGGGCGTGGAAAATCGGATAGCAAGATAAATGTGAGCTGAACTATTTGTGTAAAGCTTGTCTGAGTGTTCATCCTCCTCAAGGTTTGATGGTCCACCTGGAACCGTGTGGGATAGCTCCCATAGTTCTTCAGTGGACTTTTAGCCTCTTCTTAATTCTAAAAAGACCCCACCAGATTGGGGTACAGCAAAATAAATACAGTGGTGCCTCGCAAGACGAAATTAATTCGTTCTGCGAATTTTTTTGTCTAGCGAATTTTTTGTCTTGCAAAGCACAGAATCCCATAGGAATGCATTGAAAATCAATTAATGCGTTCCTATGGTCAAAAAAAGTCCAAACAAAGCCAAATTTGGTACAACAAGAGTTTATTAAGTGCTCTTTAAAGTCACACATACTGTAAAGAGCATTTCAAAATTCAAACCCAGAAATTTTAAAAAAAAACAGCAGAGTGGCCTAATGGTCACAGAAAATCATAAAAATGCAGGAAAAAAACCCAAGCTTCCAGATTCTTGCAAACCCCTCCCCAACTGTTCCCCCAGCCACCCAGCACACAGAAATTCAAATCCAGAATTTTTTAAAAAAAACAGCAGAGTGGCCTAATGGTCACAGAAAATCATAAAAATGCAGGAAAAAAACCAAGCTTCCAGATTCTTGCAAACCCCTCCCCAACTGTTCCCCCAGCCACCCAGCACACAGAAATTCAAATCCAGAATTTTTTTAAAAAAACAGCAGAGTGGCCCACTGGTCACAGAAAATCATAAAAATGCAGGGGGAAAAAAAACAAGCTTCCAGATTCTTGCAAACCCCTCCCCAACTGTTCCCCCAGCCACCCAGCACACAGAAATTCAAATCCAGAATTTTAAAAAAAAAACAGCAGTGGCCCAATGGTCACAGAAAATCATAAAAATGCAGGGGGGAAAAACCAAGCTTCCAGATTCTTGCAAGCCCCTCCCCAACTGTTCCCCCAGCCACCCAGCACACAGAAATTCAAATCCAGAATTTTTTTAAAAAAACAGCAGAGTGGCCTAATGGTCACAGAAAATCATAAAAATGCAGGGGGGGAAAAAGCTTCCAGATTCTTGCAAACCCCTCCCCAACTGTTCCCCCAGCCACCCAGCACACAGAAATTCAAATCCAGATTTTTTTTAAAAAAACAGCTGAGTGGCCCAATGGTCACAGAAAATCATAAAAATGCACAAAAAAAGCTTCCAGATTCTTGCAAACCCCTCCCCAACTGTTCCCCCAGCCACCCAGCACACAGAAATTCAAATCCAGAAATTTTTTTAAAAAACAGCAGAGTGCCCCAATGGTCACAAAAAATCATAAAAATGCAGAAAAAAACCACACATGCTTCCAGATTCTTGCAAACCCCTCCCCAACACCAAGTCCTTGAATTCCAAACACCCCAACCCAAAATCCAAACCCCCCCAAAAAAAGTTTTAAAAGCTTAACTTACCAAATGGCTGCAAAAGAAGTTTTGGAAAAGCTTCAAAAATCACCAAAGTCTTTAAAAACCTCAAAAAAGGCTACTATGTACACTGCGTTCTATGAGTTGCTCCTCGAAGTCAAGTCGCAACTGTATTAACGGTGTTAAGAAAAAGGAAACAAACTTGCAAGACGTTTTCGTCTTGCGAAGCAAGCCCATAGGGAAATTCGTCTTGCGAAGCAGCTCAAAAAACGGAAAACCCTTTCGTCTAGCGAGTTTTCCGTCTTGAGAGGCATTCGTCTTGCGGGGCACCACTGTATCCTATAAAAATGGAGTAGGGAGCTTCATTGCTCTGCCATGTTTTGTCTCTGGCCCAGTGGTCACCACTGGCATGTGGCCCTCAGGCTGGAAAAAGGTTCCTCATCCCTGGTATAAAACAATCTAAAACCAGCAACAGCAGTAAAACATAAAAATCATATACAGTCCAGCAAGAGAGAACAGTACAGTGGTACCTTGGGTTAACTACTTAATTCGTTCTGGAGGTCCGTTCTTAACCTGAAACTGTTCTTAACCTGAAGCACCACTTTAGCTAATGGGGCCTCCTGCTGCTGCCACGCCGCCGGAGCACGATTTCTGTTCTCATCCTGAAGCAAAATTCTTAACCCGAGGTACTATTTCTGGGTTAGTGGAGTCTGTAACCTGAAGCATATATAACCTGAAGCGTATGTAACCCAAGGTACCACTGTGCTTCCCAAATGCCTGCATGAATAAATAAGTATTCAAAAGGTGTCTAAAGCCCAAAAGGGTTTCTCCCAACCAAATCTGTGATTAAATGGGATGCCAAAATTGAGAATAGCCTCTCTCACATCACCACATATTGCACCCTTGGTTGATGTGTTCCCCTTAGGAGGGCTTCTTTAACAGACCTCAAAAACCATGGTGCTGTATAAAGAGCAGGATATTGGCAATCCAGTGGGCACCTAGATACTAATTTGTGCTCTGCCTTATATGTTGATACAAGCACCTTGAACTTGGTTTTGTAGCTAACTAGCAGCAAATGCTGGTGTTATTGGTGCCCAGGCAACTACCCACTCACTAACTTGGCTGCTGCATTCTGCATCAGCAGCATCTTCCAAACTCAAGAGCAGCCCCATGTAGAGCACATTGCAAGAATCCAACCACTGTGCAACAGCCTGGTAAAAAGAATAGGAGTGGCTGTTCAAAATTAGGGAAGAATGAGAAAAGGTTCAAAAGGTGGAACCATGAAAAGGATACAAAGATGTTGGATCTAATCAGGTAGGTAGCCGTGTTGGTCTGACAAAGTTGGGGGGGGGGGATAAAAAATTGTCCAGTAGCATCTGAAGGTATCTGAAGAAGTGTGCATGCACATGAAAGGTTATACCAGAACAAATTTAGTGGATCTAATCAGAATACCATAAACACAATAGATGAGGATTTTCATCAGCTGGAATATTGGTATTGGGAACTGATTGGTCTTCCTTAAGGGTACAGGCTCTAGAGCAGGAGTAGCAGAAACGATGCGCTCATATGCTGTAGTTAGTCGGTAAGTCACATCAGCCCCAGACGGCATGACCAATGGCCAGGGATGGTGAGAGTTGTAGTCCAACAGCATCTGGAGGGTGCTACATTGGCTATCCATGCTCTAGAGTTCAACATTCAATCAAACAGAAAGCTGGCAAGCAAAGACTGTAAGACAAAACCATAAACCTGGGTTCAGGTAACACACGAATGGCTATGACTTAGCTCACAGCAGCAGGAGGACCAGAGGAGCAGCAAAGGTGTCATAATCTCCTATCTGGGAGCCTGCATGCACTAAGACAAGATCTGCCTTAGCTTTACATGTAAACTGAGCCACTGCCATGCCTAGTTTGACCTTAAGTTGTTTTTAAGGGATGGAGCCCTGCAATTAATGTTGGTGAATCTGATTCAGTAACACTAAGCCAACCCATTGTTTAGCTTTGGGTAATGTGGTATCAGACTGTGGGGAGGAGTCCTGCAGCTGTGATATCACTCTATAAGCCTCTCATTTGTTCATTCACTCTGAGACAGGGTTTGGCTCAGCATTAGCATTACTTGCAAAACTGGGTCACTGAGTGATTTCTGTCAGGACTATGGCAAGAAAGGAAAGACTTAAACTTCCCCTTCCTCAGTCCCAAGACTGCTCACAGAATTAGTCTAGCCTGGGTCTGAGAGATCTCTTTATGAAAGCAGCCAATTCTGCTGAACCACTGAGACCCATCGTGACATCAAGCCTTTTCATTTATGCTACCCTTGGTATTTAGTCAATACAGAAATAAGATATTAATGAAGATTCATGCACCATGCCATTTTTAAGTTGATATTTTGCTTTAATGTAACTGTGAACTTTGAGAGGTTGGGCTGCTTATCCGGGGTTAATTACAAATGTTTGTATACCCTCACTAGAGCAATTTCAGAAACTGCCGTGGAGCATATGGGAAATGTAGTTCGAAAGGTCCTGCCAAATAGGTGAATGACACTTGCACCTCCTACATCTATTATATCTGGCAGTTCTATAATCTCTTGCACCCAACATTCTGGAGAAATTGGATATAGTCTCATTTACGAGACAGGTTTTCTTCTTTCAGTGTATCCATCTGCTTGCTTATTAGAAATAATAATGGTCATTCAGTGAGACCAGTATTTTTTAATTCAAAGCATATTTCTGCAGTACAAAAAGCATCCCATTACTTCCAGTGTTTCTGCCTTTTGGGTAATGATGCTTTTTAAAATGCCATATGGCAAACAAATTATAAACCATTCTAAACTGGTTCACTGATTTTAAGGCTATCAATGTTTATTCTTTATTGGTGCACATTACCAGAAAAATTAACAGCATCTGCTTGCATATCTAGGATTCTGCAAATCTGTTAAGAATTTAAATGAACCTCTGCTACAGTGGCATGTAAGATTTCTTGTGCTGGATATATGTTCTTTTAACTTAACATTTCAACAGTTAACCATTGATAAGAATGAACACATTTCTGATGGCACATCCTTCCTTCAAATCCTTCATAAAAATCTCCTTCTTCTTTCAACTAGCCTTTTAAATGGAGATCTTTACGCTGATTTGCACCTGTATTGTAATTATTTTTATACAGATATATTTAATTGTTTTTAATCAAGGATTGTTTTCAGTTTGTTTTATTGTATTGTTCTACCACTGATGTGTTTATTGAGCTCCTTCAGGAAGAAGGGGAGGATATAAATATTATTATTAACAACAACTTTGTTGGCACAACTTCTTAGTTCTTATTCTCTAGTGAAGCGAAGCTGGAGTACCTATAACTGAACTAAAACATATTCTTCCCTTGTTTACATTCACCTTCAACTCCTCTTCCTTTATCACCTCTATTGCATTGAGAATTGAGGATAGGGTAAAGGCCTGTATTATTATTTATAGAGCCAAACACTCTATAATCTACATACATTATTGTTGTTGCTCATAGTGATTACACTGAAATGTTGCTGTTATGCTACACCTACTGTTGACTTTTTCTCTTGTACTTATGAAGTATGTAGCAAAGGTATACAACCACTTTTCCAGCTCTTTCTTTAAAATCTGACACCATCTTATTAAAAAAGAGAGGAAATAATTGCAGGGATCAGGACTCAAATGTAACAAGGTGAACTGTTCAAGTCCATAGAGCATGTTTAATGGGTTTCTTTATGTTTGAGAGCCGGCCCTATAATGTAGTTCAGTGAGCAGTAGCAGAACAGCTATAGTAAAAATGACAGGAAGGACACTATTTGCAAAAAAGCACGGGGGGGGGGGCTCAGGCTGCACAACTGGGATATATGGTACATTTACACAACACCCAAGTTCTGGAATGACTTGAAGGGCAAGCAGTGTTATTTCGACTAAGCTGTATTTGCTGCTCTTCTAGGAACAAGAAATAAGACAGTGAAGTCACACCTCCTGCCAATGGGCAATCAGGGGTGCATTTGTGGCCTATGTACATATTTCCTTATGTTAGCAGGCAATAAACCTCCATCATCATGGGACATGGGTGGAAGGCAGAGAGGAGTGCAGATACCCTGCACTTCTCTTTTATCATGCAAAGCCAAACTTCTCCATCTTCCCTCCACTCTCAGGGGCAGGTACAGGCATATTCTCATTTGGAAAAGTTATTTATTTATTTCATTTCTATACCATGGATCACAGAGTGGCTTACAATATAAATCTGAACCTTTTATTCTGAATGAAGGAGAAAAGATGTGGAAGCATGGAGAAAGTGTGGGCCATCTGCATTTGTTTGTAACTGCTATGTTCCATAATATCAGAAGAAACCTCCATTGTGCGCTTCTCTTTTGGCTCAAATCCACAACTGCTTTGGACAAAGTACAGATTGTTGGTTTCTTTTCCAGTACCTGGAGCTATCTTTAATTCTGAATGTGTTACGTCCAAGAGCAAAAGAGCATAGAGTGTTGCGGCTTCTAAGCTTCCAACCCTTGAGTTTTCTCTGGGTGCCATTGTTAGTCTACGGGGCTAAGAGTGGAAGAAAAATCTCCCTTTCATCCTCCTGCCTGTGTACCTGTTCTCTCATTCTCTGTCAAGTCCTCACATATAAAGTGAAAGAATTTCCGCATTCTCTAAGGGGAGAAAAGTGAGTCAATATTGTAATCTCAGAGGAGAATAGAATCCTAATGGTTATTTTAATAGCTTAATTGTTGGCTATAAATCCCTTCCATTTTATGACTATAAACATATTCTGCCAATATATTTCCCCCCCTCCACTTTAAATTCAGGAATAAGACTTCAAGTTCGCAAACCTGCCACCTGTGCAATTCCTATCCCCCAATCCTACTTCCTAGTCACAGCGAACAGTCAAGAATACACATTCCCAGCATTAAAATGAACCCAGACTTTTAAATTAGAACTACGTACTTCTGCTGATTACTGATCAATTATGTGAGACTTTCAGGGTGCAGTCCGATCCACCAGCAGAGGTATATTGGGAAGTGGCAGAAGCCTAATTATGTTGGTGGAACTCGAAATATGCTACTGGCCTGACAGATCTGCCAGTAGAACTCCTCTGACATACCTATAGAATACTCTGCTTGCAGAGCTATTTCACCAGTGAAAGTATGTTGATGAAATTGGAGTGGGCTATGGATGGGATAGTCCGTATAGTTAAAGCCATGGTTTTCCCAGTAGTGATGCATGGAAGTGAGAGCTGGACCATCAAGAAGGCTGATCGCCGAAGAATTGATGCTTTTGAATTATGGTGCTGGAGGAGACTCTTGAGAGTCCCATGGACTGCAAGAAGATTAAACATATCCATTCTTAAGGAAATCAGCCCTGAGTGCTCACTGGAAGGACAGATCGTGAAGTTGAGGCTCCAATACTTTGGCCACCTCATGAGAAGAGAAGACTCCCTGGAAAAGACCCTGATGTTGGGAAAGATGGAGGGCACAAGGAGAAGGGGACGACAGAGGACGAGATGGCTGGATAGTGTTTGCGAAGCTACAAACATGAGCCTGACCAAACTGCGGGAGGCAGTGGAAGACAGGAGTGCCTGGCGTGCTCTGGTCCATGGGGTCACGAAGAGTCGGACACGACTAAAAGACTAAACAACAAATGGATGGGAAGCCTAAGAGCACACTTATGCAAAATCTTCTATGCACCCAGAACATGGCTGCAAAGCTTTAGACAAGCTGCCAACCTGGTGTAAGGAATTTACCTCCCAAAACAAAGTAGCCACCCCCGGTCACCTTCCATCCTACCAATATTGCCGTAGCAGAGCATAGGATATGGCATAACAACTCCCATTCACAGCACACTACCACCAATATAAAACCCCATATAGGGAGACTATAAGACACATGACATGGGGCCCTTTTCTCTGACTTCATTTCACATGTACTTGGAGCTCCCAGAGTGGTATTCTGATGATGGGAAACTATGGAAGAAGGATTACTTGGCCCATCTAACAATGGAGGCTTTGAAATGAAACTCTTAACAATTAGGATATACAGAGGTGTATGTTGTGTAGCATTGTATCAACAACACTATCATTCCCTGCCCCGCTTTATTTTGGCCTAAGGTAACAGGACCTAACTGCCAAGAGTCAATTATCTGTATTAAAACTGCCCACTTTATGAAGTCTGATTTCTGAACAGCTTAAATCAATAATTTTAAACAGGTCACTGATTATATGTCAGAGTGCAATAGCTGTGCTTTGGATTTTTAGAGAGAGGGGGAGAAAATGTGCAGACTAGCTTCAGAAGCCCTGGAGAGGAAACGTGGCGTTCACAATAACAGCAAACTGATTAGCAGCTTGAAAGTAAGGCAATTACAAATATGAGAGAGAACTTGACATCATTAGAATTCCAAGAGCACAAATACATTAGCATCCCAGGAAATACAAGACAATAAAAACCAGCAATGCAATGCAGGAGCATAAGGCTTACTTATATAAAATGGTCACATTTCAGTAAAGAATGAAACCGAGCCCTCCTGAACTCACCCCAACACACATCACCATTACACACGAACATTCAATCACTACATAATACAGCCGGGAAGCTTGAGATTATGTACTGGTTAGAAAATGGGTGAGTCCTTTCACAAATACCTGCTTTGCATGAACGAGATAATTATGCATTAAGAATTGCACATTCAAATCATTGTATGTCCACAGAGGAAAGTAATTCCTGTGCCAATCAACAGTGAAAAACAAAAAAACCAAATTTAAATCCTGGAAACACAAGGCTTAAGGAGGGATTTAGGTAGCCTACAGGCATTCTGTTGAACATCTAATCCAAACAGAGATGTATTTCATTGGTATTCCAGTAGTGGCAAACCTGAAACTTGCATGAGTGGATTGTCCTTAAGTTGCATCCAGAAACACACAGGAGATAAATTCCAGGGCAGAACAACAGCACAATTCAGCTGTTTTTGTAGAAATGATTGGATCTCAAGGATACTTTTAGCACTTCATCAGACACGTATTGGTCAGTAACTACTGTGATGTACATCACATAATACAGCAATAAATATGGAAGCGAATACTATTTGTCTGTAATGTGCCAGTGAAATGTCATGGATTTTTAAAATTTGTAATGGAACTGGTTGGTTACTGCATAGTAATTTACAAAACTGCATGCTTTATAATGCTGGTCACCAGCCTGGGAAGCTGTCCTCTTATATATGCCAGAGTGCCAGCAGTGCTTGTTTGCAGTAGACACCATGCAGTGTAAAGATGATCAATAGCATCTGCTAAAATTTTAATGAGGCAAGACCCAGGGAAGGTTAATTGTCCCACATGTTCTCCTTGCTAGTAACAGAGTCTTAATGAAAAACCATTTCAAGCAGCTTTATTTTTTTCTTATTTAAGGGTTTTCAGGACACCAGTGCAGAATGGTATTCTTCTGCCGTGCTGTTGGGTGCAGCAGAAATGTTAAGTTCTAAGGGAGAAATGTGGCCGTCACATTGTTAGAAATCTAGTGTGGTACCCATCAGTTTATAATATGCACTTAAACTACTTTCCAGTTGAACGGTTGCAGATTCTTTGCTTTTTACTCAACTGGCAGAAACTGATATGTACAACCCCAGCAGGACTGCTAATGTGCCTTATTATCTTCTCAGTATGAGATCTGGAAAGAATCTGCTGCACAACCCTGTATAGAAGGGGTTCTCAATATGGTGGTTTCCCCCTTGAAGGGAACATGGATATGTATGTTCATTAAGCAAGTAATGCCTTCCTGACCTCAGCCAAGGCCTGGGTGCATTATATATACCTGACAGAGGACTGAATGCAAGGGCTGTGACAGCACTCCCACTTTCCTAACATCCTAATATGATTTGAAAAGAGGTTATAACTAAGGATCCTGGCATGTTCATCTGTACAACAGATGACAGCACAAAGATAAAAGGGTCAGAAGCTAGAGTCAGGCATTAAGGATGATCTAAAAGTTTGACGTGGGTGGCACTGTGGGTAAAACCTCAGCGCCTAGGACTTGCCGATTGTCAGGTCGGCGGTTCGAATCCCCGCGGCGGGGTGCGCTCCCGTTGCTCGGTCCCAGCGCCTGCCAACCTAGCAGTTCGAAAGCACCCCCGGGTGCAAGTAGATAAATACCGCTTACTAGTGGGAAGGTAAACGGCGTTTCCGTGTGCTGCGCTGGCTCGCCAGATGCAGCTTGTCATGCTGGCCACGTGACCCGGAAGTGTCTGCGGACAGCGCTGGCTCCCAGCCTCTAGAGTGAGATGAGCGCACAACCCTAGAGTCTGTCAAGACTTGCCCGTACGGGTAGGGGTACCTTTACCTTTACCTTTTTAAAAGTTTGAGAAACTGCTGTAGAGTCTCTGGAAATTCTAGATGCTATGATAAACTTCTAAACTACCCACATGTAGAATCTCTATGTGCTCCAGCCAATCAGAATTTATTAAATACCTTTCCTAAAGTACTTGTGGCTTCCATGAATCTGTGATTTACCAAAACTGATCTGACTAGAAATGGATTGTGAATATACTGTGCTGCTCTATATTCTTTACGAATCCAGGCATATGTTACTGTTATAGACAGGTTATTATTGGGCTATATGAATTTATAGAGTAATGGTAGGCCAGATATTCCTTTTACCATTTTACTTTCCTCAAGGCAGGTGAGTTTTGGTCTGCTAGGTTAATGATTCCATCATTTGGTAACATTGTTTTCTTGAGTGATAGATTTCATCAACGCTTTACCAGTATTTCCTTGCCAACATATGGTACTGCATCACAGCACTGACTCTTTTATTTCTGTATACCTCACATGAGAGCAAGACAGCTCTGACACCTTTTCCTTTAGCACATTTGATGGGTGTACTCTTTGCTGTGGGAGATTTTTTTGCACTCACAATGAAACAAAAATTGCATTTAACAGCAGTCTTTCCAGGGGTAGCATTACACTATTGTTTACGGTGACCTTTTATTTTCAGATGAGGAAGCAAGCTAAAATACCGCTTGCACACAAGCACACAAAAAAGGAAAAAGGGAAAAGAACAGAAATGTAGCAAGAAAAATGAAAATACAGCAGACGATGATGCTGAAATTCTAAAGCCATGTTTGGCACAATTGTTTCATCACAAACTGGCAACTTTGACAAAATGTATTTAAAGATATTACAAGCGAAACAATCACAAAATATAACAAATATGCATGGTTTTTTGCAATGCATTTTTTTTTTACTTTCACAACACTATTCCAATACAGATGAGAGATCATAGAAAGGTTACTGTGAAAAATGAGATCTTTACAGAACATGTAAAGCACCAGTCTTCATGAGAAAGTACCTAATTTATTTTGGGGAAAGGCACAACCGTAAATTAGACACTCTCTTCCAAAGCACCACTTTCTCAGTTTTCAAAGCATTCCCACTGGGCTGCTAATGAGTAAAAGAAGTATCACAGAAGATCCTAATTCCATGTTGCAACTACTTTGACCCTTTGTAATAATATGAATTAAGTGAGACTACCGTATAGTTGAATGAACGGAACTTTATTGTTTAATCTGGGGTCACCAACCTAGTGCCCACTGTTACTACGATAACTGTGAAGGCCTTCACTGGTGCTCCTGGGCAGAGCATCTAGATGCTAAGATTTATTTGCTTTCTTTAGTGTTTTTAAGGTTCTAGCCCTCCTGAAAAAGGAAGTTGCGAAGCAAAATGTGCAGGTATCCTTGTAAGCAATTTCTATGAAATAAGCCAGGCTGGCTGCTCCTGTCAGTAGCTGTTTTATACCAATAGGTGAAGCTATGTTGTTGAGAAACCAAGCATTATGGATATTGATACTTATAAAACAAAGCAATTTTATAGAGTGAATATAATATTTCTTTTACCTTGATCAAAAGGCTTGTTTGGATTCCAGTTTCTGAAATAATCATCCTAAAGGGAAGAAAATAGGAGTGAAAACAGTTAAACTGTTAAAATGAAATGTAGGTACTCTTTTGGGCAAGTCTTTTATTTATTTCTTTGTTAAACAAATATACAAACTCTTTTTCTGTAATCCATTTACTATTTGGCCTCAAGATAAAACAAAGTTTAAAAATTTAAAATGTTGCTTTCAAACATATACAGACAAAATATAACACAGAAAATGAAGATATATTTCACAGCTCAAAATACTGTGCTATCTTAGTGACTCCAGGGTTGTGTATATATCCAGGGAATTTCAAAGAAGCCTAACCAGTGAAGGGAAAACTCCTCTCGGCTTCATTTGGAATTGGGCTCATCTAGCCCAACCAATTTTCTTTTAAAGTCAGCAGAGAGCCGGAAGCTGTCTGCGGGCAAACGTCGGCTCCCTTGGCCTATAGAGCGAGATGAGCGTGCAACCCCAGAGTCAGTCACGACTGGACCTAATGGTCAGGGGTCCCTTTACTTTTACCTTTTAGCCCAACCAATTTTCTTTTAAAGTCAGCAGAGAGCTTGGTTATTTTTGAGTGCAATCCCAAACTTTTTCAGGATATCATTGCACACCCAATGACATAATGTGGAGAATGACATGGTTGAAATCCTTCCCCATAACCAGCTCACTTTTCTCCCTTACTCCACTCCAAAATTTATACCTGGAATGGATTGGGAAAGGAAGAGGGTTAACTTCGGTTATATCTGAGTTAGAGAAAAACTCTGGAAGTAATAATGCTTCATATTACAGTTGGGCTTTTTAATTTGCTGATATTCATATTCAAAGCAAAGGCATTATGAATTGCAGTGACTAAATTTGATAGCAAAGGTTCTTTTACCCATTACACACGTTAGTGATAAGTGACCTTTCCTCTGTCTCTGGCATGTATACCTGTAGAAATCAGCACTAGCAACATATTTACAAATGAAATCTGTGAAACTGGCCTTTGTGGTAAGGCATCTGTTTAAGAGCTATGCATAAGGAACTGTAACACTGTGCAAGTAGTGAACACAAGACAAGCAGAGGCAGAGGTTGCTTCCTTTCTCAACAGGGCCACACACTGGCTGCTATTAACTAAGTCTCCTCCTTCTCCTCAAGATGCACAATCAGGATTCCAATTCACAACACCAGATTTTGTAAGCATGGCAAATGGCTCTTCCTGGGTGTGCATATCCTGCATGGGAGAGAAATGACTGGGTGTAGGCCTCATATTGCTGTGCCAGAGATGATAAAAATACTAAAGGTTTGGTGTGTTTTTTTACTAGGTATTCCTCTCCTGTAAAGCACTCTGGGATAATAAAGAAGTCATGAAGGGTAGCATGCAAATGACATTTAAAAACCCCCAATATTTTCAACTGCTTAACAAGCAAAAGATTTAGTGAGCTGTCTTGAATTTAACCGTTTAACTAGTTAACCTTAGTACATTCCCCATCCCCTACATTTATCTACATTTAAAAAAATGAATTAAAGTTGCCTTGCTATTGTCTAGTCATACTGCACATGGTAATTTTAGTGATCTTGGATTATATCCAATACACTCTGGGGTAGACCCATTGAAATCAATGGATTTAAATTATTAAATCTATTGATTTCAGTGAGTCTACTCTGAGTATCACTAATATTGGACATCATTTTGTTCAAATAAAAAACAAATTATTATCTCTTAATGAAGCAAAATGATTGCTACTTGTCCCTTTTGCAACCTTCAGTCAATTGATTCTGAGAGCTTCTCTTCATCTCTCTCTCCATTTCAGTCCCCCTCTGCTGTGGACTATGTATAACTTCTTCACTTGCTCCTTTCATCATTTCCTCCAGAAGTTTTTGGTGAAAGCATTTTAAAACAGATTTTAAAAATCCATTCCCTTTACCCCCATCTACATTCCTCCTCTTCCTCTCCTGTATGGCTGAGGTTCCACTATTTGCTTCTTTTTCTGTGATTATTCACTCATATTTGTCTTTCATGATTCTCTCTTTCCACTCTACTACTCACGCCCCTCACTCAATTTTCTCTTGCTTCCTGACATCCATTGCCCTAGCATTCCTTTTTCTTGCATATTTGCAATTATTCTCTATATGTTCTCTCTTTCATTCCTGTATGTCTACCCTTGTTACGCCAAAAAAAGTGTTTGGTTCTCATTCCCCACTCTCTCTCATTGTTCTTCTCTTTCTTGAGGATACTGCTCTTTTCCAATGTCTTACTTTTCATCCTCCAAATGTTGTCACTTTTTGTTGTTTTTTTAAGCCGCTCAGCCTATCTTCTCTTCCGCCAACCCTCTTAGAGAAAGAAAGCGTAAGGGTAAAAAAAAAAAAGCAAGCAACAGCTACATGAATGCAACGCTGCCCACTTGCTTCCAGCTCAGAAAAGGTTTGCTCCTCACAGTTCACTTAGCCAAATGTTTTTGAGTACAGCTCTCGTTTGACAGTACAGAGATAATTCTAGAAAGTATAGCCTTTCCATAGGTCGTCTTCGTTTTCAAATTGGTTTTAGTTCTTTTCACTCTCTAACTTCTATTTCTAGTAATCTTATTGCAGCAATATCTCTTCTCTGTATTCCTTCTTCTGGTTCTTTAGCCTCCAGTCCAGCTGACTGACCTACTTCCATTGCTTGCTTGAGTATTGGAGTTAAGCAGTAACTTTCTTGTCATTACTTCAGAGTTTCTAACAATGGTTCTGCTTAACCACCTCTTCTCCTTTCTGAAAGAACTGAATACTGGGCCCTTTTCTTTTCACCCCTGACATTCTCCCTTTTGGCTCTTTCATCTGCTTATTTGCTCTCACATACCACATTTATATTGAGTTACAACTATACTAACCTACACCCAAGCCATTTCTCCTTTTCATGTTCCAACCCCCTGCGGTTTTCTGATACCCTTCGATTCATATGAATGATATCCAGTTTCTCAAACTTAATTTGGGTCAAAATTGAGCTTCTGATTTTTCCTTGTTATGCAGAAATTTATCTTGTACTTGTTCATATTGTTTTTCTCCTCAAGCTTAAAATCTAGGCATTCTCATTTCCTCCATATGTCCATGGTCTTTCAAAGTCTTAACATTTAAGGTAAACAATTCACTACCAAATGAAGTAGACTGCACTTACTCATGGTCAGTATTTTCTCCATTTTCTGCACAGATAAATTGTAGCATTGTTCTTGTTGGCATTGCTGCTTCTGCTCTCAAAATTCTATAGTCTGTATTCAACTCTGCCACCTGCCTAATATATTCTACTTGCCTTTCAGCTCATGCAATTCCCATCCCCACTCTGGTTATACTGCTCCTGTCACTTGGTTCCTCTTCCTTCTCATCAGTGCTTTAAGCTACTTGTATTTAAATAATTTTGCATTATCTTTTCCCCTCTCTATCATCTCTTATTTCTATACACACTTCTTCCTAAAGCCTTCACTCTAAAGGTACCAATTTCCTAGTTAAACCTAAGTACACTTTTTCTATTCCCCACCTACTTCCATTTCTCATTCCCTGAAGTGCTCCTCCATTTAACAGCTGACTCTCTTTTACATTGAAGTAAAAACTCCTTTACATTCTTGCTTCTCCCAACTGCTGCTCTTCAACCCCTTTTTACCGTTCTTCCATTTCCTCCCTAATATCATCATGCCTTTTTGTTAGATTGCAAGCCTACAGACAAAGCTTGCTTAATTTGTGCGCAACTTGCTAATTTGTATGGCATTAGGCATATTTTGAAGGTGATACTAATGGGGTTTTTTCCTTCCATAAGATCTACATACCTCCTGATTGTAATAAAACCTCAAAGCGGTTTACGAAAGGGCAGAGCTGTATATAAAAAGTGTGAGCTGGAGTGGGAAATTGTTCACATGCAGATCTAATCACATGAAGCAGGAAATGACAGCTAGTTAAGAATAAGAAGATATTTTCAATGTAAATATTCTAAACTAGCATCATTTTATTTTAGCAGCTTCTGCATCCCAGGGCTTCTTCTAATGCAGTGGATTCACTACTACAAAGTTTTACTGCTCAGTTGAACAAATGACTTGCAGAAGCATATTTCCCTCTCACAAAAAGTATTATTAGACCTGACCCCCGCTTTAAGCTTAATTGCTTTTAATTTATTCCTATACAAAATACAATGCTTTAGTATTTCTTAGGTGTCTTTTCTTCCCCAAGCTATTCATTACTTACATTATCTAAATTGAGAGGAACATATTCATTTAACCCACTGCACTGTAGGGGAAGGCAGCACAATGATTCCATCTAGTGTGATATAATGCTATCCCCAGTTCTGCTCTGGAAAGTTGGGGGAACTCCAACAACAGATTTAGGGAGCACACAGGGGGAGGAGGGGCACTGATGGAACCTTAGTTTTAATGCTATGTTCAATACAACTCAAAGTCTCTTAGGAATAAAAGCATGTTTGTGTAGGGGGGGAAATACATAGATAAGGGAATTGTGGGGGGGGGGTTGTTTTTGTTTTTAGAGAAACCTTCTCTGATATATAAACTTTTAGCATGTAGAAAATGACATGCTTTCATGTACACTGACGTGGTAATATTATGTTAATGGGAGGGACTTTATGGATATTTTAAATAAATAAAGATTAACAACGGCATTTATTGTGCTATTACTGCTTTATTAACTGAGCACTGGAAAAGTCCAAGGAGTGCTCACTTAGTGAAGTTTATGTGATTAAACGCCTGTACCAGTTTGATCTTCCCTCCCTACTGGATCAGTTTGCCTAGAGCCATTTTGTACCCAAATGTTAAACCAGGGATGACAATACAGAAGTTTAATGGGCAGCATTCAGCTACATTTTGCTCTTTTCTGTGGGTCTACTCTGAGGAAAACTTAGTTGAATACCACCGAATACCACCTGATATAGTTTCCAAACAGAATGAACTATTGCTCCATACTTTCCAGTCTATTTCATAGACCAGAGACCAGAAAATGAACAAGTTTTGGAACAAAGAGGCTAAACCATTATTTAAAATGTTGACTGTGTATAAAATGACATGCAGGACCTTTTAGGTATTCAATTGTTAACAAGAAGAAGCAAACATACCTCAACTTCCTGATGACGTAAGCATAATAAATGAGGAAACATAAAAGAATGAATTTAAATATTGGGAAAGAATGCAAACATTTTTCAGCCGTCGTCCCCCCAACAATTCAAAGATACATTTGATGCAAGACAAAATTTAAAATCAGAATATCCATTTATACTTTCTAAATTCCAATGCAAGTCATCTAGCTATTTCCATTACCTAAATAAATATACAGTTCTGTAGGCAATAAAATTCTATTTAAAAAAAAAAACTGTAATAAAATGTCATGCTTGACAAGTATAGGAAAACTAAACAGAAATGAGCTTATCTTTCATGAGCTCTTAATGTTATGTTGAATGATTTTGCCATAGTTGTGGATAAACCTAGACCTGAATTTTTTAAGTCCTGTGTTTTGTGAAGTTAGAAAGGGTAGGGGGAGGGAGAAAACCCCCCAATGCTAATTACTATTAGAACTATACTCCCTAAAAGTAATTGATCTGTACTGGCCTCAGTAGGGTATTTGCCCATCTGAGCATTTGGAATCTTAATTCACTAGTACGAGTAAAGGTAAAGGGACTCCTGACTGTTAAGTCCAATCGTGGACGACTCTGGGGTTGCGGCGCTCATCTCACTTTACTGGCCGAGGGAGCTGGCGTTTGTCCGTAGACAGCTTCCTGGTCATGTGGCCAGCATGACTAAGCCGCTTCTGGTGAACCAGAGCAACACATGGAAACGCTATTTACCTTCCCCCCTATTTATCTATTTGCACTTTGACATGTTTTCGAACTGCTAGGTTGGCAGGACCTGGGACCGAGCAACAGGAGCTCACCCCGTTGCGGGGATTCAAACCGCTGACCTTCTGATTGGCAAGCCCTAGGCTCTGTGATTTAGACCACAGTGCCACCTTTACCTTTCTTTACCTTTACATTAACAGTGCATATTATTTAGACATGCAACATTTATCTAATTAAACCAGCAAGGTGAGAGGATTATAAACCATTGGGAATAAGAAATAAATTGTAATATATTGAAGCATACAATTTTTAAATGTTTAAAATTTTCATTAAAACAATTGCAATGCAGTAACAAGCTTTAATTTAAACAATATTAGTAGTTGTATGCTATCTACTAAGTATATCAATAGTTATAAATCAGCTATATGAAGAATATGTTAATCTTAGTGGTGTGCGGGGATCCAGATGAATCCCAAGCAGAATGCTTTGGAGGGATAATAATGTTGGTCAAGGTGAAGCAGGATCTGTCCAACATGCCCTTAACCAAAGCAATGCTCCCTGAAGCGTTTTGTGGTGCACTGGGGATGTGGGTGTCAAAGACACAATTACAGTGCATCTGCTAAAAAGTCAAGCTATGTATTCAAGCTTACTATACGGGGAAAATGTGAAAGGGAGGGTTCCAAACCAGATTACAAATCTATTTTGTAATCTGAGGGAATAATTTTAGCAGTGCTCTTCAATCACAGTGCTTTGGGAAGAAGAGGTGCTGATGAAATAAAGAGCTTTGCTCTTCAGTGTTTCTTTCTCTTTTGAAAGTTCTGTCTCTAAGGAGCAGGAGGCAAGAAGAGTTCTGGTGGGATTCTCTGGAGGTTTCTTTTGTGTTCCTCATGTCAATCAATACACCCAAACTCTTGTTGCATTACCTTTCCCAAACTCTTCTTTTCTTATTTATTCTATTTTGACTTACTTTTACTGCAGTTGGCTTATTGAGTCGAAGTGTATTATGGCAGCAGTACTCATTCTTGCTCAGTCATAGTATGGGACAGGAGAATCTGTCCATTTTTGTTTCTTTCACTTTCTCATTTTTCGAATCTTAAGTTCCGTTCTCCAGTTTTGCACATCAATTAGTGAATGTTTTCTTTCAAAATTTCTCAGCAGCTTTTGGGTGCTGGGAAGGATTGCTCTATTTGCAAATCATTGTTTTGCTGATTTCATTTAATATTCTAATTTTCTGAGATTAATTTGGGGTTTTCATCAGCTGTACGCCATGATCATCACAATTATAACAAATAAAGGCTTGAAATATCTCGCTTTGCATGTCATGAGTCTATCTCATATATTAGTTTCACCTTTTAAATTGAATTACTGTAATAAATGAACTTTTCCACGATATTCTAATTTTTTGAGTTTCACTTGTATTTCACACACTTGTCTTCAGAACATTATACTTGCTAATGTAAGACACCAGAGTGAAAGCTTTGAAGGTGGGCGTGGGTAGCAGCATTAATAATGTTCAATGTACGCATACCAAGTGGCATAGCACCTTCAGCATTTATTAAAATAATGTTTGTTCCACTCTTCATCTTAAAAAGGCCCCTGGAACAGCTTATAGATTGCTTAAAAAGATTTCAGCCTGTATTTTGCCCCTTACCATGTGAAGGGTGAAATTAGCTTTAACTTCTCCTGCAACTATCCTAGACATAGAGATCACAACAGAAGTAAAGTCAAATCAAATCACAAAAAATTACTTGCTCAGATTAACTTTGATGAGTTCCAAATTTATGTAACTCCACCCAGAATCTCATTCTTGTTTTTTTAACTTCTGCTTTATAAACCTGATAATTAAACTCCTTGAAGCAAGTAAACTCTTTATTACACAGGAACACATTTCACAGATGTTTTGCAAACTTGTCAAAAAAAGGAAGCTTACATAAAATGCTTAGGTTATGAATAGCAAAAACATTAGCTAAATAGGACAATAAATGTCAGATAAATTGCAGTTATCCATTGTACACTAATCTAGCAGCAATGAGATGAATAAAAGAGCTCTAGAGCGAGTGTACTACTCTCAATACATTCTCATATTTGAGGACTGAAATGCTAATCTTAATTTTGCATTAAGTAAATGGCCTTTTGTGCATCAGTGTCCTGGAACGGCAGACCAAGGCCAGGTGACCATTACTTTCCAGGTAGATCAATAACAACATAGGAGCTGAAGCAGTGATAGCTGCTGAGGCAATTGGCCAATCAGGAGAGTGACTGTGGAATTTAAATGAGCTGCTGACAGTTTAACAGGCAGATAGGGACTTTCTGTCTGAGCAGTCTTCTTAACGCGTATCTGTCAGGAGGGACAGATAGTGAATTGGCTCTTAAAGATAGGGATTTGACTCTCAGTGGGAGAGGGACTAACAGTGTGGGACAGCTGGGATCAGAACTGGGTGCAGTTAGCTAGGCAGGGCAACCCAGTTTTCATTCCTGGAGGGCAAGTTAAATCCAAGAAAAGGATGAGTGGGTGTTGCTGGTTAGAACACTGATAGACTTGGGGGGGGGGGCGGCGGCTTGTCTACCTGTGACTTGGTTTGTAAAAGACTGCTGTTTAAAAGTTCCTATGTAAAGAGTTTGTATTTTAAACTAAGTTTTGTGCCACACTTTTGAAACCAGAAAATGTTAAACATTCATTGACTGTAATTAAATAAAAAAATAGTTTTGTTCCATAAATGCCTCCTCATGCTTTGAACCTCCGAGCTGAGAGTGAGTTGTCACTGGGTAGCCTTCACGGAAATACAACACCTTGCTGTTGTTAAAACATGAATGCTACCTCAAACAGTTAACTGTAGACCTCTACTGTGTGGGTGCAGTGAAAACTTTATCTAATAGAACACACATAATATCAGTCACAATACCCAGCATCCATCTTCGTTGAGGTTGTTTGTTACACCTGTGCTTTTTGATGTCCTTGCTTTGTAATATGGAAAATCATCTCAACATCAAAGAAAGGTTGGAGCAGCTGCTTGTTGAAATCAACTTAGCCTATACCATAAACATCTCCCCGAGGTCTAATGCCCATTTAAAGCAAACTCTAGTACCAGCAAATTACACATTTTCCCCTGTTAATTCAAATGGAGATTTCCCAGTTGAGCCTGCTCTAGTAAGAGAGGTTAGTCTCTCAACCTTCTAAGCACACTGTAATTTTCCTAGCTATCATTTTCTGCCCTGTCTCTTGGGAGGTGGAGAATATTCATTCAATTAGGTTGGTTTCCACAGTGAATGGAGTGCATATACTATTGGGATATTTCTTGTAATCCCTCCATCCACCCTTTGGCAGAAGGAATAATTGAAGACATCCTGATACACTTGCCAAGGCAGTTGGAAGTCAGGTGATACTACTTGTGCACATGAAAAGATAATGCAAAATATATATGGCAGGGACCATTTTGGACAGCAGTACAGATCTGGGGGAATCAAGATCTCTGAGGTTGCTGCACCTCAGTTGCTTACGAAATTTTAGTAGAGTCACCAGTTTGAAGATGCTTTGGGTATGCATTTGAATGTGTCTATATGTATAAATGTTTGCTTTTCATAAGTTTATAAATATATAAATTTTGTTTACTTTATTAAACAATGAAGATAAAATCATACACTTCTGCACAGTATGACACTGAGTCTCTCTTATTTGGTATCTAATAATTAACCAGACTATTCCTCTAAGCCTCTTCCTTTTTAACATACTTCATTTCAGAGGCCTTTTAAAATTATGGACTCTTCCCGCAGATAAAATGTTTGTCTCTTCACTAACTAGGCGAAACTGACAGTCCAAACCCTGGCTACTTCTCCTCTGCAAAGCAGAAACTATGGATAGCATGGGATCCCAGCTGTTGCAGTCCAATATACAAACTCTCTCAGGCCCAGTCAAGTTGTATAATAGCCTAAGGCTATGATGTCAAGGTGATTTTAAAGGTTTATAAGATTTGATGCTTTTGAGCATTCTTGCATTGGTTTTTTTCTTTTAACATCCAATAGCAACACCCTAAAAAGTCTCACCGATTTTGGGGGTGAGCAAGACTGTGTTCACATATCCCTAACAAAGACATGGGTTGGGAACCCCCGTTAGGTAGACAGCCGCTGTGGTGAAGAAGTGATGTATGGGGCAAGAGTTAAGTATCCCTCCTCTCACCTAAACCATCTTCCCTGAAAATTGTGTCTTTCCAAAGCCATTTTCTAGAGGAGCTTAAAACTGGGGGATTAGTTGGATGAGAACTCCCTGGAACCACCATTGGCTCATTGCTTGTTTGCAGAACCTCTTCATGGCACTCCTAGGTCTTTTGGTGGCTGCTGGCTGCCATTTCTTCTCTAAGAAAACCCTGCTCTTTACAGAAAAGAACTGCTCTTTACAGAAACCATGTTGATTTGTCCTCAGCAAGGCCTATATACTTAGAATTTGAGATTTAATAATGCCTTTCACTAACGTAATGACAGACTTTAACAGGCCTGTAATTTCTTGGTTTCCCCATGAATGATATCTAAATATATGAGGTCAAAGAAGAACATAAAATTAAAACCTCATTCACTATTGAGCTACCTAGAGCAAGTAACAAGGGTAACAATGGCCAGTAATGAAATATGTGTCCATAGTTTTTGCTTTGTATTATGGAAGCAACTCAAAGTTTTGCTTTTATTGGCTTAACTCTTAATCATTTTGAGAATAATTAATATCAGATAAAACGAGTGCTCTCCAGAAGTCATGGTTCTCTGCAAGTTAAATTATAAATCAAATTGTAATTATGTTCCACAAAGAACTACAAGCCCCACTGGTTAAAATCTATAGGGAAACAAATACCAGTCAAGTACAACCAGTTTATCTCATTTTGACATTTAGTGTTACAAGTGTTCTACCTCAATGGAGATAACTGAAAACACTATGTGGAAAGTTTTTCAAGGAGTTGTATAAATGATCAACTAATTTCTGATGTTTGTGATAGACAAATATTTAAAAATGCACACAAATTTCAGCTTTAAGGATGGACTACAATATTGCGTGACGACGCACTGAACCCCCTAGCTCTCCCCAAAATAAATATACCAACACAAGTATATGGGTTAATGGGATAAATAAGGCCACAACTTTATTGGTTACAAATGTGAGCAGTTTGGCTTAGGCAATTGGGTGAAGCAAGACTATATCCGACTCCTGCCCGACTGCAGGAAGTCTCTTAAGGGTCAACCACTGGAAGGGGGAGCCCTATGATGTACATAAATTAAGAGCACCCCCAGGGTCACCGTTGGGGTCGTGGCATGACCCTAGCCCACGCCCAGGCTTTGGACAGGAACCACACCCCCGGATTCCTTTAACGGGATACCCTTAACGTGGAGGAGCAGATGGAGGAACAACCTCCCCTCCCATAATAAGGCTTACCCAATACCTAACCTTACAAAGTTGTGACGATTGCTACTAGGTAGGCGAAAACCAAATGGCTAGAGCCGATTTTGCCAAGTGGAAAAATTCATACCCGGCCCCGACAACTAGGTAACCAACATAAGACTCCAGGGTCACTGCGAGGACCCGGATTCCCACCCGCAAAGCAGCCCCTCCTAAAAGGGGGAGCTGACTAATGCAAAGGAAATCGTCTCATCAGTGCAAACATTTATGTTTGCCCAATGAGACAATCTCCTCTCTCCTTCTCCTGCATGCTGTTCTGGGATTCTTCTGACCCTTTGGAGCAGATGTGGGGGAGCTGTGGGGGCGCAAGGGAGGAGAGAGGGGGAAGGTCTATTGCATTAACTTCTGTTAGTACGTGTTAGTTGAATCTGGCCCTAATTTTTCCTTCACCAAGGATCATACAGCACTCTGAACAATACAGTACCATTGTCATGCACTTTACCTAAACATATAGCAGTATCTATATTCTATCAGAGCAGTTTTATGATATGAAACAGACTTAAAAATGGTAATGACCCTAGACCATGGAATGAATGGTTATTTGATGCAGGGATTTTTAGGAATTGGACTCATGGTCATCTAATCAGATGAAGCTGCCATATGCAGAGTCAGGCTTATAGTCTATATCTCCAGGGTCCCAGGATAGGGATCTTTCCCAACTCTACTTGCTGTAATAGGAGATGTTGGCTTATGAACTTGGCATACGAAGCATGTGCTGCTTCTTGTCCACCACAGAGCTCAGATCACTCCTGCCTGAAAACTCGTCAGGATTCCAAAATTTGTGAATATCTCACAAGACTCTTCCTGTCTCTTTTTACTTCTCCAGTAAGTAAAAAGTGATCTCATATGAATATGGATGCCTTGAAGACTATGTATCTATGGGCAAAAGATTTTTTTTTCTCCTTTGGAGGTATTTCCTACATGAGGTATTAAAAGGAACAACAACAACAACAACAACAACAACAACAACAACAACAATTTATTTATACCCCTGCCCATCTGGCTTCCAATAGAATATTAAAAACAAAATACAGCATTAAACATTAAAAACTTCCCTAAACAGGGAACAACACAGTAAAAGCAACAACACAGTAATGAGCATATTTTTCCATGATGGACAGAAAAGGTGAAGACACTTCAAAATGGTAAGTTTCAATTTTGGTGCAAAATAAGGATGACAAGCATTCTGTCTGATTTTTGACATTTTCCCCTAGCACAAAGCACACTGCTATTTTGCAAAGCTACTTTTTGTTCTCGTTGCAAGAAGGATGTGTTCACATATGATCTGCGGCAGCGGCAGAATGAGCACATGCATTGCTAGATCACACAATACTTTCTTCTTACAGTCACAAGGATATACAAGCTACTGTTCTCACTGTGCAATTTAACGATAAGATCTCACATAAGAAGAATAAAGTGCAACCCTAAGCAGACTTATCCAGAATTAAATCTTTCTGAATGCAGATGGTCATTTCTATTCACTTGCACACATTTACACAGGCAATGACTTGCTGGTGTCTCTTTCCTCTCCTACCACCAGCTTCTTTCAATAAAGTGGAAAAACTTCTGGGCTACTGTATCCGTACTTCTAAGGATTCTAAGCACTAACTAGTTGCATGAGAGACTGTGTAAATATGCCATGACATGTTTGTTAGTTTTTAAAGTGTAATCTTTATTTTTAACTGATCCTGAAACAGCGAGAAAGAGAGACTAAGTGGTCCTGAAGCCAGTATCAGTTATGAGCCTGAGCTTTTAGATTGTGAAGGTGGCTTCCAGATCTGGACCAGATTTGTCTGTGCTAGCCTACTGAACATAATGGCATTTAAAGGCTTCCTCCCAGTCTGAAAATGAGATGCCATGTGGTTAGCAGTTAATGTTGTTGTTGTTGTTGTTGTTTGTTGTTAAGACATCAGCCTTAGCTTCCACTTTCCTGGCCTTGTAGAGTTTGAGCCAAAATGAGATAAACTTAACTTTCATATTAAACTAGTAGGGTGTTCCCCCCCCAAACGAATAACAATATAAAACATATTTTCAAACTTTAACTAAGACGGGCAACCTTTTCTGATCTAGAATATAGTTCCTTAACCAGCCAACAGTCTTATGACATATTAAATTGTACGCTCCAGCTAGGGATGGGTGACTCTGTCAATTTCAGTCTTTCTAATTTTTCATTTTACCAGTCTTGGGTTCACCTCTCCACATTTCCACATTGGTTTGTGTTTTCTTTCTTTCTTTTTTAGGAAAGTCCTTGTGAAAATTATCAACATTTTATTGCGAATTTCTGCTACTATACACATTTCTTCACATCCCTTTCACTAATATATGCATTTATATGCACTCTTTACCCCAGTATATGCATTGTTGTACATGTTACTTGGGTTGGACAACTGCACTGCAAAATTTGGAGAAGTGTGAATTTCAAAGGATGGCTATGTTTCAGTTCACTTAAGTGTGAATTAGGTACGTTCACCTTTAAATGCAAACTGAATCTAATTTCTCCCCCACCCTTGTCTCTGGCCCATTAATGCTACTGCTATGACATGTTTGTTAGTTTTAAAAGTATCATGGGATTATTTGTTGTTTTTCCTGTAACAGTTTACCATTGCTTTCCTTCTATAGTTTGTCACTTTTGCAAATTAGATCACTTTCAGCATTCCTTCTGATTTGTTTCCACAAAGCTTGTGTGGAGGTGATAAATTGGCTACTGTTTATAGAATATTCATTGAGATTTGATTGTGGAGAGCTTACAGGACCTAACAGCAAAAAAAATATCCATATTTATTTATTTATTTTGGAAGCGAGTTCATTGCATAAGCTTGCCAAATCCACTTTGATTCTGCCAGCCATGGCTATCATAGATACATGATCAATTCCCCTGCTTAGTTCATCATGCTTACTGAATTAGTCTTATTATCAAGTATGTTTAATTAGAAATGCTTTCCTTTGAAAAACAACAACCCTGCCACCATAGCCACTGTCGCTTGAATACTTAACTTTGATACCTCATAAAAACTACATAATCAGACAATACTTTTGTAGCTGTTGAATTATTCCTGAATCTTATTTCCCAACTTAACTTATTGCTTTTAATATTAAATTTATATCTTTCCATCTCCTGGAATGGAAATCTCATTTAATCTTTTTTAGCCCGTTATTAGGTGTGAACTCATGTTTCCTCACAATACCAAGGCTCACTGTCTTCTGTAATGGCAGTGATGAATTATGCTTTCAGCTTGGCCAGTGCTGAACACACTGTAAGAAAGATGAAGAGCCTGAAAAAATGCCAGCTCTGGAAGGAGGAAGTGTTGAAGGCAGTACTCTGAAAGGAGGGGGTGTGTGAAAATGCTTCAAGGGTTTTAATGCAATAGCCAGGTAACAATCTATTCCAAGATGAATAGCTCCCCAAGTTACTGCTTGCCATTCTACTCACCAGCACCTTTCCAGCATGTGATGGTATCTGATGATCACTACTGTCCTTGTCCCTACCAACCCTTAATTCCTATTGTTTCTCCTGAGTTCTTTCAGAACTGGGATCATATAACACCAATCCTGACAGATCTACATCGGCTGTTTGCTTCCAGGATGAAGTTTCCAAACAGTTTGGAAACCAGATATCTGAAGGAATGCCTCTCCTTGTATCATCATGCTTGGGTTCTACCACTGAGGGGAAATACATCAGTTCATCACATGGGACTTCTCTGTGGTAACACTTTGACTCTGGAATAACCTCTCCTAGAATCATATAGGCTTTTGGCATTTTGGCACCAGGCAAAGACCTATCCATTTGTCTGTGCACTTATGCCATCACTGCATTTCTGGTAGTTCTTATGACTGAACTTTCAGTGCTGTATCTTTAAGTGTCTGGAATGGTTCTTGTGCAATTATATGGTAAACCAGCCACTGGAACACATCAAAAAGCCTGAAAATATACTTAATAAATAACTTCCCTCCTCTTATTTTCCTCTAAAGTTTGATAATATTATTACTGCTCTGTCTAGATGACTTTGCTGGGTAGCTTTTAATGCCTCTCTACATCCATTCACAAATTTAATATCATGCTAAGTTCTGTCATTATCACCTTATCACCATCTCAAAATTCATAGGTAGAACAGTGCCACCCCTAACACAGAAATTATTGCTTCTGGCAGGTGAGATGCCTAGATTCCTTGTATGCCTGAAAACTTCCCAGCAGAAAGCTTAGCAGTAAAACATTGGTCAAGATGAATCCATGTTACTGTATTAATACAAGTAGCACAAGTGGAATCCATTTTATTTTTTGATAGCCATGTCAGAGACAAGAGCACACCATGCACACCAAGCCAATAATTTAAACAAAAAGGTATGGGAATTTGAACAGAGATAGCCCACCCAACTCCTCCATCAATAAATAGCAACAAATTATCCAGCAGGAAACTACAATCTTAAACTTCCAACAATAGCTGGATCATTATGAATTCTAGATGACAGTCAACTAGTATCAGGTTCACATGTGAACTTTGCCTGCAGAATAGTACACAAAGCAAATTTGATTCAAGGATCTTTAGTTATGGTCACTCAGTACTACTCCACACGTTTTATAATTATACAGAGCTTCACTGATAGTAGAAAACACTGATATTAGAAATCTGATGAAGGTACTTGAATACTTAGGTTGCTCTGTGTCAGGAAATTAATCAGTTAATAAACTTCTTCCTGATGCTGATTAGAAATCAGACTAGCATACTAACTGGATAAGAGACTGAACCATAGTCACTTGTAGCCTATGACCACTGCTTTCTGTTGGGTTTTATACCTGCTGGAGAAATAAAGGGAAGCCATAAGAGATAGGAAAGGGGGGGACTCAGTGGACTGGCACATGATCTAAAGGTGCCAGTCCAGTGAAATAGGCAAGTGTTTTTATTATCTTTCCTTGTAAGAGTAAATTAAAACCATATTCTTATTTAGACTACTGAAGTTTTATATCAACTGGTTTCTTTGCTCAGATTCTTTTCCAAACTTCACCTCTTCCAAACTCTGCCGCATCTCTATTTGTGGCCTTAATTTCTTACACACACACACTTGCTTTAATTAGATTTTTCTATTTTTCCAATTGAATATCCTGGTTCTCCTGCTACTATATGTGTTCCCTTTATGCCTTTATACCTCCTTTTTATGCATCTCCTCAGTCTTTGTGTTCTTACACTAACAGCCACACAGACTTTCACATGCTGCATGACAGAATGTTCTGTCTCCATGCCCTCAAAAGAGGTAAGTAGCAGCCTCAAAGAATGTGGCAATGGGAGACCAGGAGCTTGTGGAAAAACCAATCATAAGGTGGCCTGCTGGTCTATTTAAGGATGCTAGTTGAGCCTCACTCCTTAACATTCACTTTTGTGGCAAAAGGCAATTTAACTCATACAGGAAGGAACACCTCTTTATCCTAGAGTGTGAGGACAAAGCTTTATATCTTGAATCATTGTGTGAAACCACTATTTTTTGTTTCATTCCATGAAGTACTTCACAGTTCATGCTTTGTTGTTGTACCACTAATGCCTGCCATATTCATTCATCTAGAGCTGACACCTGAACTAACATATGAACACATGTACACAATTCCCTACTCCTCCTCTTCTCCCACACACAATGAGTTGTCATAAAATAGAGGGAGGCCTCTCTTCACATAAATATGTGTGATTATGGGCAGGAGAAGCACTTTCCCATCTTTTTTTGGTAGTAGCTTCCCAATCACATTGAGGAAAGGAAGTATATATCATTATGCTAGCTCTTTTAAACTGCTAAATTTGTTTTTCATGCAGTACCATCACCCCTAGCCTTTGAGGAAGTCTCCAGCCATGCTCCTTAGGAATCTAGATGAAGCTTGGGCTAATACAAAACCTTGTGGTTGTGTCAAACAAATAAGGGCCATGTCAATATTTCAAGGTCTAAAGAGAAACAAGAATGGCTAAAGGTGATCACCATTGGCTCTAGATCACCTGGAACTGTACTGGCCTACTGCAGCCATTGTAATGCTGTAATGCTGGCTTGTTGACTTCACCTATGTCACCATTATTTTTATTATTTTTAGGCTGTGCTCTATCAAAAATTATCATTCTTTGTAGAAATTGATTGTTCCAACTGTGTGAAGTTGATCCGAATATCTATCACATGTAATTCCAGATAGGTGAATTAAGTGAACTGGCTTCCAAACGTTCGAAAGTATATTTATACGCACTTGCTGATACGTATCTGGACTTTCAAATTGCAAGGCAGAAAATAACTGAAATGTATTAGCAGTGTCTGTTGTAGCACCTGTGTGGGAAGACTAATAATGAATGACAAAAAGTTATAAGCCATAAAATTGCATGGTGTCATCTGCTTGAGGCGATAATATTCCCAAGATAAACTTTTTGTAAGCTTGAACAGTGTTTGAATTTGAAAGAGCTTGCTAGAATAGTCAATAAAAAGGAAATAAAAATAAGATAAATAGACAAAAAGCATAATATACTGGTTCAGTGGATGTACCACTAAACTACAATAACGATTGCAGTGAGACTCAAATGCAAAGGTTGTTAGTATCCACAGAGCAGAATTACTGTGGAGACAGATTCAATTTTATTGGGGCGGGGAGAGGGGAGTAGAATATGACTACCTACTTTTATCATAGTCTGTTCCTCATGAGCGCTCTACGTTGCAGAGTATAAAGGTAATTCCCAATCCTTTGAGCTGCAGCTATTGAATGACAATTCAATTTGTATTCAGTGTGAAAATGACTGGCTAAGTGGTTAATGCTCAAGACCACAATTTTGATAGGAGATTAGCTAGGCCTCTGAATATGGACAAACATTGCATTTGGGTGGTAGACGTAACATGGTTTTTTTTGTTCCCTGTTATCTTCCTGAAAGAAGATAAAGGAGGGAGTTTCACTTTTTCATGTTAGCGATTAGGACAAAACCGAAAGAATGCTTGTACCATTGTTAGCAAGGTCAAAAGGACACCCAATTTCTTCATTCAAGACTGGGAATGGGGGTGCCCACATATACGTCCATTAATAATACAATAGCATCCCAGATATTCCATCAACAGAATGCAGTTAATGTATGTGCAGAAATGTCAGGGTAATGGGGTAAAGACAAAAATGTCCAGAACCATGTTGGCTGGAATAAATCAACCACTTAAAAATATGTGTGATTTCACATCATTGTGTAGGAAGTATAGCCCAATATGCTGTTTGTATTGTTATCTTTTTTTTTTTTACTGAATAGTTAGATTATCTACCCAGGTAAAAAACAAGTCATAAGAGAGTCTTATCAAGTTGGAGCAAGCGTTGCACTTAGCAGACTTGCACCAACAATGGAGGAAGATCAATTTTCACCAATTCCTCTTTCCCCAGAGTTCCAGATGAAGAATGAACCCTCCTAATCAGCATTACAGACTGTGCAAGGGTATGAAGAGAAATCAACAAAAATTATCTCATCCAATAAAGAGTCTATGGACAAATTATATATATATTTAACTTAACCTTATAATAAATTCTTGCTCTTTAAAAAAGAAAAAGCTTCCTTAATTTCACCTATTTTTATATTAGCCTAGTTAATAAGGCATAGCAATGAGATTGATCCACAACTGAGTCAGTCTTCAACCAAGTACGCCACATAATCCTGTATATACTAGAAGACGAGACAAAACAATGGGTACACCTGGAGAGGGACACAATTGAAAATACCTGCACCACAGCATACCCATTCCTCCCAAACAAACTAAAGAAAATTCCCACAACACTAAACAGGTTCACACAGATCATGCTTAAAGCATGGAAAACAGAAGTAGGTAAACTGTCCCCAACCCCATGCCCACAAATTCCTCTGGCACATCACCCATTATTCCATCACGCAGCACAAAACTTCCAGATAAAAACCTGGCAAACCAAAGGCTTATACCGCCTAATAGACTTCTACGAAAATAACCCTTATCAACGCAAGAAATAAAAGACAAACTAGGAGACACCCAAATGCCCTGGCTAACACACCACCAATTACATGCCCTCTTAAACAATCCAGTAGTAAAATCAAGAGCAACTAGGCCCCTGACAACCTTCAAAAACCTCCTTCTAACAACAAAGGGACATGGGAAAGGGATGGTATTCACAATATACAAAATACTTACTCCAAAATCCCACAAACCCTCTATGTGTAATCAAAAAACAATGGGAGAATGACATACGCTATGAGCTTAACTCCACTCAGTGGACCAGAATGTGGTCTAAACCTCCCTTTAAATCCATATCAGTGAAAAGGAAAGAACTCACTCTGGAACTCACATACAGATGGCACCTAACACCAAGGAAACTAGTGCTAATATGCCCAGGAACCTCACCAAAATGCTGGAGTGGATGCATCTCCACAGGGATATACCTCCACATGTGGTGGGAATGCCCTGAAATCCAACTATTCTGGACAACAATCATACAAGAAATATGCAAAATAACTAAGCAAGTACTAGAGGTCACCCCAGAACTGGCCCTACGAAACATCTTCCAAGATAATTATGCCCACTCACATCATAAAGAGCGCATAACCCACCTACTCTCAGCAGCCAGAAACAACATAGCCAGACACTGGAGAGACCTGTCAGGAGTAAACATGGACCATTGGTATCAAATGGTATGGGAAACAGCCTTATTAGAAATATTAACTAATAAACTGAAACTGACATGGGGACAAATAGAAGAAGACACCTTCACCCCAGTATGGCTCCCCTTTATCACATACACAGCCCAACAAGACAACGACAAGAATCCACCAACAGCATATGAATCAAAATGGCTAACCTGATACAAAACACCCACCCACCTCACTCACACACGAAAACAAAGATCACCACAGCCAATCACAAACAACCACACACTAGGCTAACCCCAACCTCTCTCACCACCAAAGAAACACAAGTGAATAGTAAAAAGAACACGCACAAGTGACGCTGACACAAAACCCCACACATACATTAAGTAGAACAGAAGCATTGCCACCCGACCCCACCCCCACTCACCATGCCCCCCTCCACCTCTTTCCCCCTTTTCTTCCTAATGTAACACTAATGTCTCAACAAATGAAACTGATCTGTAGAAAATATAACTTTAAAAAAAGAGAAATTGCACATACTTTTGTAAACCAATATATTTTTAATAAAAAATGTTTTTTAAAAAACCAAGCCAGTCTTTAAACAAGAACAGATATAGTAATTTTTTAATTGAATTTATAGCTAACGTAACTATGTATTTTCTTAAGTATTCAGTATTTGAATAATAGTGACAAAAAACTTTGTCTCAAGAGTATTACATACTATGCAAACACACTGAGAGATCTACTCCAAGGGGAATAAATAGGCTAATTAATTTATTTAAGATATGAAAAAGAAGGGGTTTGGGTTGGTGTGGTTTCTCTACCAACTCGATAATTAGACAATATTCTTTTCTATGTACTCTTGTAGGAGTCTATGCTGGAGGAGTTGTCTGAATACAAATGATCACTATAGCAAGGAGTACACCTTCTTGAAAGATGAGAAATATGGTTTGAAGCGTCATTTAGCAATGATTAAGTTTTCTATAGGCTTTCCCCAACCCCCAGTATAAAACTAAGCACCATGGGCCATACTAGCACCAACAGGCAACATCACCCAGCCCAGCCCAGCTGCCATTCTTCGGAGAGTCAAACCCATGCAATTCACAGGAGAGGAGAGAATGAGATCCCTTACTGTTACTGCCACTGTGAGGGTCATGTTTCTTTACATGACTCAATAAATAATTACAGTACCAGGGTGAACAACTTGTGAACCTCCAGGTGTTGTTTGACTCCAACTCCCATCAATCCTAGGCAGTATAGTCCATAGTCAGGAATGATGTAATTTGTAGTCTAGCAACATATGAAGGGCCACAGATAGCCCATCTCAGTCTTATGCCATTAGGGCTGCAGTCTTGTACCTTTACCTACCTTGTATACACAAGTAGTGCTTAGTTCCGAGTAAACAAATATATGGTTACAATGTTCTCGGCCCAGTATACCAGAAGGAGCGTCTCTCCCCCCCCCCATCGTTCAGCCTGGACACTGAGGACCAGTGCCGAGGGCCTTCTGGCGGTTCCCTCACTGTGAGAAGCCAGGTTACAGGGAACCAGGCAGAGGGCCTTCTCGGTAGTGGCGCCCAGCCTGTGGAACGCCCTCCCATCAGATGTCAATGAAATAAACAACCATCTGACTTTTAGAAGACATCTGAAGGCAGCCCTGTTTAGGGAAATTTTTAATGTTTGATGTTTTATCACATAATTATTATTAGTAATAGTAGTAGTATTTACTACTGCTACTACTACTAATAATAATATTGTGATGGGAGCCACCCAGAGTGGCTGGGGAAACCCAGCCAGATAGGCGGGGTATAAATAATAAATTATTCTTATTATTCTTATTATTATTAAACTTAAAAAGCAGAGCAAACAGCAACAAAAGTGGAGATTTAGCTCTTCAACAACTAAAAACAAATTCCTTGTACAAAAGTTGCACATTTCTTTAATCCAGTACAGACAAGCAATGAAGTCTGATCACAGAGAAAAAAATGTCATTCTGTTGAACTTTCCAGAATACATTCCTCTGTGTTTCTGTGATAAAAGGTCAGTGTTTCCTTTCTCCTCAGCATAGCCTGACCTCTGACACAAGGAAATCAAATGAAACAAAATATTATTTCAGAAGGCTTCCTAACCAGATAGCTATTGCTCAAGAGAATATAGAGCTCCCGAATCACCAAGAAGCAATTTTCAACTTGAAGTTATAAAGACAGAAATGTCTTCCTGTTTTTGAGACATTATAGTTACTACCTGCAAAAAAGATTGAAAATCAGGAGGTGTGTCAAACAAACCAAAACAGCTGTTGAAAATCCAAAGGTGAGAATGTGATATTTAACAGCAGCAGAACTTGTCAAACATGAGAAGCCAGGAATTCTAATAAGCTGTTAACTTACACTTAGGGCTTGAAACAATTGATTCTTCTATTTTTAGCAAAACATAGTAAACACTAATATGCAGTTGTCCTATTAAGCACACTTCATATGTTCTCTCACCAGGGCGGTTGATACAATCTTCCTGGTTGCTCTTACATCACTCTAGGACCATGTATATAGCTCCTGCCATGCAATTACTTCAGCACGTTACTCCCAATATATCTTAGTCACGAGTAACCATAGTTAGGAACTCCTTTCTAGAATGGAGTTGAGGAAACCAACCACAGAGGAAGACAATGCCACACCAATAAGACAATTTGTTAAAGGGGTATAATGCACCACACATGGTCCAGTCACTGCCCCTCACTCTGACCTACCTCACACAGCTGTTGTGAAGATAAAAATGAAAAAAAAAATGGGGGGAGGAGACTCACGTACACTATCCTGAGATATTAATGTAATAGATAAATAAATTCTTCCAAACATGGTGGAAATAAATGTGCAAATGAAGCTGTTACAGTATCACTGCAAACTAGAGATCTTTGATGAACTTTCTGGAAACCATGATGATCTGAGGGGCCAGACTGAAGTGCAGAACAGAACTTCACCATCCAACTTCACAAATGTTTCAACACATTTTCTTAACCAGGAACTGCATCAAAATACATTTAGAGGTGTGTATTTTGAGAGAAAATATGCTGAAACATATTTTAACAGAAATGTCTCTGTGCTGTTTAAAAAATCACAGATTAATGTGGAAAAGGGGCAGAGTGAACGTATGGGTTAATGCAGACCAAAACATATCTGGCCATTCCTATGTGCATTGCTAGTGCCAACCACAAAGCTTCTAGGCAAGGCTCCTCCACCCCCCCCCCGCCCCCGCCACCTGACAGAATCAGAAAGCCAGTTCTTTTCCAGGAGCAGGCATATTTCAGAAAGCAGACAGGGGCTATCTAGAGAAAAGTAAGTGTAGAGTGCAAGCTGCCTAGTAATCACTAGGTGTTCTTTTGGCTTCTGAGCAATAGGAAATAAATTACTGGTTGCTTCCCACAATTTCCACCTCCACCTGTAGCCCAACGGTGACCACCTACTAGGCTACCTCTTGCTTTAACCTTCAAATGTGCTGTGTGCTGGTTGTATCCAGTTCCAGCTTCTTTACTTGATGGATGTTAGGAAAAGGAAGTGCTATGCCAATGTGGGAATGGGAAACTGCCTCTTGGTTAGACAGAACAGTGATGCCTAGCTAGTGACTAGGGGCAGATAGTAAGCCCTTGATTTACATCCTAACTTCTTCAATTGCCCATCCTGATCTAGATGAGAATAGGATGTCACACACTTAACTAGCTACATGAAGGGTAACAATGTGTCTATTAATTACTTTGAGCCGACTAGTCCTTCACAACTGAAAATGTTTGTATCATATTGTCCCCACTGCATTTCATATGGATGAGTTCAAAAAGTTTCAGTGATATACTATTCAGATAAGTTTAAAAGTTTACAGTTGCAGGCTTAATATTCTTAAGCTTTTCAAACCCTTGAGATGTTTATAGAAGTTTGATGGAAACCAGAGAGACTTGATGTATTTTGCAGGCTAATCTGTACATATGCTAATTTCTGCTCCTCCACAATACAACAATTTTATGATCATAAAGAACTTTCTCCCCACTAGAAACAAAACAGGGATTAACTCAAAGTGATATAATTCATATTGTTATCTCCAAACATCCTTCAAAGAATGGACTAATAAGCTGCAAATCTGAAAACGAATATTGGGACAATTATCTTGATATTTCTACCAAGACTTACTCACAAGAATAAGTTCAAACAAATACACCAAAATGCTACTTCATGTACCTGAGATTTCTGGAAATTATTAAGTCAGGAAAGGGTAACTATAAGATTTCTAGATTCCCCCCCCCCCGGCTTATATTTGTACACATTTGTACACAGTTCTCTGGCCTTAAGCAGGGATTGCATATTGCACAGTTGCCACCTGAAAGATTGTGAATAGCAGAGATGAAAGTAGGGCTGCAGCAAAGTGGACAGAGGTGGGGGTTCGTTTCCTCCTAAGAGGGGTGGTGGAAAATGGGTCTCTGATTTGGATACGGCAGGTGCATTTACCTTCACAGAGGACAGCAGGTACCCTTTCCCCTCCCTTTAACTTCTCAATTACAACGCCTATCAGTGCAGCAGCCGTGGGCTTTCTGTTCATTTTCCCGTCATGATGACAGGAGTGTACATGTAAATATGCTGATAAGCCCCCTGCCCCTGCAACTGAAATTAAATCATAAGGAGAGGCAATGATCACATTAGAAATTGAACCTGGCAGATTACAGGATGCTACTGAAATGTGATGCTACTTTATTTTTAATCATGTATCTGTGGGCTGTTCCAGATGACCTGTTTATTCAGCAATCATCCTGATTTGTTTGTGCAATGACTAGCCTATGTCTGGTCTTTATGGAGCATTTATTTTTATTTGTATAAAGGGTGGTTATACAACAATGAGTCTTCATCCCGATTTGCTGGATGAGCGTTTGCATGTCTTCTCAATAATCATTCATCCCACACTTTTCAGTGCATTTTCCCATTACCTTCCTTACAGCAAAGTTTTCCATGCCCCCAGTAGATTTGTGCTCTAGAGTGACAGAGTGCATCAACCCATTGGAATTATGCAACTAACTTTCCAGTTTGCACTTAGATCCCTCCCACAAAATAGTAAGAGCCTGCAGTCACCTTGTACATGTAAGATGACCTCCCAAAGCAATCCATAATAATAATAAAAAGAACCAGGCATTTTAAAATCTTACCGTTTGTTAGTAAGAATTGTAAGAACCTCCAATGCATTCTTAGTTTAAAAAGCCTAATGATACAAAATTGTATTTAATTTACACAATGCCAGATATTTCCTTTGGATAATCTGAGAGCATTCAATTGCATTCTAAATGTAATATTAAATCAGGAAGGACCATAGCTCAGAGGCAGAACACATACTTTGCATGCACAGCATCCCAGCATTCAATCCCTAGGCTCTCCAGTTAACTATACTGGGTGGTAGGTGGTGTGAACAACCTCTACTTAATTCCCTGGAGAGCCACTGCCACTCAGTAGACAATGCTGGGATCAAAGGAAAGTTGTCTGACCAGGAGTAAGGCATTCCTAGGTTCCTGACCTGCAAAATGTTTTAATTCTGTAACTGCATGAGCTTGCAATAACACGGATAGCTGCCAGCAACCTTGCAGCAGGGTTATATCCTGGAATATTACTACTGTACAAGAAAGACCAATTTAGATACACCAATTTCCCCCTGTACGTTTTTTCCTGTGCTGACCCAAAATGTAACAGTATCATTGCAGAGCCAAACTTGCAAGAACCTGCAGTATGCTGAAAGAAAAACACTAAGCTTCAGTTTCAGCTTGACAGCCTGAAAGCTGATCCAAGAGATCTACTCCTTGTCATGTCAGAACTGTGAGGCGCATTAATCAAATGTAAATAAAGCCTTAAAGGAAATTTCTGAACTCGCTGTCAGCAACCTGCTAGTTGAAATGTCCCATCATTTGTGACGCTGGAAGGTCTAGCTGCCTTTAGTGCATCCAGATATTTGAAATGCAAATAAGGTTGCGTGGGCTGGCATAAGTAAAGGCTGAGGATGTGAGTAGGATAGGAAAGGCGACGTCTCTTTCTCAGCATAACAAAGTTTATTTTTCTGTGTTTCCTATCTACTCAGTCTCCATTCTCAACTTGCAGCTCAGCTAAATATGTTAATTTTCTCCATCACCCTTAGACCACTAATATCCAGAAGCCAAATGATGTCAGGTACCATCTGATTTTGTGGGACGCGGGTGGCGCTGTAGGTAAAAGCCTCAGCGCCTAGGGCTTGCCGATCGAAAGGTCGGCGGTTCGAATCCCCGCGGCGGGGTGCGCTCCCATTGTTCGGTCCCAGCGCCTGCCAACCTAGCAGTTCGAAAGCACTCCCGGGTGCAAGTAGATAAATAGGGACCGCTTACTAGCGGGAAGGTAAACGGCGTTTCCGTGTGCGGCTCTGGCTCGCCAGAGCAGCGATGTCACGCTGGCCACGTGACCCGGAAGTGTCTCCAGACAGCGCTGGCCCCCGGCCTCTTGAGTGAGATGGGCGCACAACCCTAGAGTCTGTCAACACTGGCCCGTACGGGCAGGGGTACCTTTACCTTTTACCATCTGATTTTAAACTTGTTTATTTGAGTAAGTTGTTGTAAATGGCTTAGGCCACATATAGGGACCATTTGCAGAACTGCCATTTTATGATTTGTAAGTGGCACTCTAGAGCATTAAATAGGAAACAACAACAAAAGCAACCCTATAGTTTGCAAGGCAGTCAGACGACATCAGCTTTTTACTTGACCATTTGTTCTGACTTGTTTGTGGGGAAGTTATATGACATTGCATCAAGCAATTGTTATCCCACACATTCCCGTATATTTCTCCATCCCTTTCCTTTTAGTTATGATGGGAGGCAGACTGATTGTGCAAGATGACTGCCAAACCAGCCATAATAGCACAAACTAAACTTGCTGGTACATGATTGAATTCCACCTGAAAACAGCAACAGTCTGGACGCACCAATAGACTAACAAATTCTTTACAGCATGAGCTTCTATGGACTCCACTTTAGATGTAGCTTCTTCAGTTAGTTGGGAAAGGAGAGGCTTCTCATGCTGCCTGCCTGTCAGCTATTCCAATATCCAAGAGATGGATGAGAATTGGGGAGGGGGCTCTATTCCAGGCATGAGTTAACTGGGCTACTGGTGCAGCTTATGTAGCTTGCTTTTTGTATAAGTAACGCTTAATATATTAGCACTTCACAGTTAAGACATGAAAGAGTCCTACTGCTTCTGTGTCCATCCTGAGTCTATAACAGCAGCAGGGCTTTGCAGGCTGTGTTGTAAATTCACACTTTTCATTAATGAAGCGTTAGAACTGGTCATTTTGGTGTCTTTAGCATTCTTCTTTGGTACCCTTGCACTAAACCACTCTAACAGGCTCTCCTTTGGGCCTGTGGATCTGGACAACCCACTGCAGAATATCTTCATAGTAACATACATAAGGTGGGCGCATTGTTAGTTAAGATAGCGTATAAAGTGCTGCCATAGTCCTAGCAGCTGAATAAAAAAGATGAGCTTTCAAAGCATGACTCTGTGACATTATTGTATATTTTGCAAATGTCTATGACTGTGAATGTGAGAAGGTAAGAGAAGAGCAAAATGAAGCAAAATCCTCTTGGCCAAACACCCACCCCACACAACAACATATCTTAGCTTGACAGCACAACAAAAAAAGTCTGAGGCTCTCTGTGATTGGAGATAACGGTAACCTCAGCTGAAGCATTTCTGACTGGTGGGTTGGAAAACCTTTATCTGAAATTGAGAAACTAAGTTGTTGCATACTGGAATGGAGAAAAAACTAGGTTCTGCTAGTACATATTATTCAGCGTGAAGAGTCAAAGGCTTCAGCTTCTTTGAACTTGCACAAGGGACTGTGCTGTGTCCCTTGCTCTTGCACAGTGTCAAAGGCATAATACTCATCAAGTGCACTTTGATGTAAACCAGGCAATAGCGAGGTGTTCCCATGAGATAATATCAAGCTATCTCAGGCTCCTTGTGCGATAAAGTCTTCAGCTTGGATGAAATATTCAGAGAGCAGTGAAATTGATGGAAGATTAAATGTGCAAAAGTAGAAAACTACTGTCAGATTTGAGTTTGAACAGGGATCTAACAACCTGTGTTTCTGGAATTTAAAGTAAGCTGAAGAGCATATTGACTTGTTAATGCATCTTGATGTGGGAGCAGTTTTCATATAAACTACTATGAATGGGAATACCAGAGCCTTTAACTATTGCAGCGGCATGTGGGCAGCATAGATTATGGCATCATTAGTATTTGCTGAGAAATCTGGATGGACACTCAGCAGTTGTTTTGGTCAAATTACTCTGTGCCTTTCTGAATAAAATGGTGCTATTAGGGGCTTGCCAAGAGAAAACAGTCAGTTCTCATCAGCTAATTAGGTCTTTAGTTGAGCTGTCCCATAAACACTGCAAAGAGGGTGTTCCCCTCCCCTTCCCCTCCATGACCTCTAAATGCTATTCCATATAACCTGGCTGATTCACCTACACTCAATAGTGGACGGTGAGGGGCCTCCTGATAGTAACACCACTGCTGCTTCCTGGGAAGGAGAGGGGGATGAGAGGGGAGGGAGGGAGGTCAGTGTGGTGTAGACATACTAGCCAGTGTGTCAGGTCATCTTTTCCAGCCATGCCAACCTCTGCCTTTCCCCTCCCATTCTTCTTCCCAGGAAGCAGTAGCAACTCAGCTCTCAGGGAAGTGCCACCATCCCACTATGCCACCTGCTACTGCCTGCACTTCTAGTCAAGAAGTATGGAACCACTGGAGAATTTTGAAGTTTAGGGGTTATGTGATATGCAAGGAATGTGGATTGTCTTTATCCATTCCATACCAGTGATGAGAGTTACTGCTGTTGTTTTATTTCAAGCTGTTTGAGGAGACTATCTGCAACAATTCTAGCCAGCCAAGTTAGCTTTTGTGTGCTTCTGGTCTCCTGAACTGGGGCTTAAAATGCAGATGGCTCCCCAAGAAAAGCAGCACCCATTAGAGCCTTACTGGCCATTCAGCTTTTTGTTTTTATGTATTTGTTAGTGCAATTCCTATTCTGGGGAGTAATGTCTTTGCTACTTCGATTTTATGTTGTTAAAAAGGCCACCAGCCATGGCAAATTGTATGTAATTTTCTGTGGCAGTCAAAAGGGCAAATTGGTAAGTGAACTCAAATTCATTTTCATGTGTCCTGAGCTGCATGTTGTCTTGCTGAGGTAATTATACACAGCAATGCTCACCCTCTGATGCAGCCTCAGATCTGAGAAAAGTCAATCTCTTGGCCAATATTTTCAGCCAATTAGCAAATGGTCTTCTTACTAAGGCCATCCTAAAAGTAAACAGTAACATTTGGATAGCTGCATATGCAGTTTCAAGAGGCACTCAATTACAATGCCATTAAGGTAGGATTTCCAATACAAACGCAACATTGACATATCACCACTTTGATCTAGTTCAGTGGCAAAACTTCATTGGCAGTACAAAAGAATTCATCAGCTCAACACTTCTTTAAAAAACATGCCCCTAATAGTTTAGATTGTGTCTTTGAGGGTGACAAACTTTGCTGAACATGTTTACGTCTCAACTTCTTAGGGCCAAATTAGACCTGACATTATTCACTCAATTAGCAATTATGTGATTGGTTTCCCTAACACAACTTGGGTTGGGGGAGGGCAGATCCAGATCAGTAAAGACTGAGAGTGTGGTAAAATGTCAAAGCCTATCCTGTGAACCTGATCTGGACCACTGCCATTCACATGCAAAAATGATGCACCTGCTAATTGTGTGAATAAATATCAATACTACTTTGGCCTAAACTCACTGAAAAATCCATGATAAATTTATGTTATCAAAAGGCACAACTCTCTTAAAACCCTGCCAGCTCTGGGGGTTTTTTTCCATGTCAGGAAGGAAGGAAGTTGGTAATTTTTCTGACTACATCACTTATGAAATTATATATGCCTAAAGTATTATCCTTTTTCAACATAAAACAGCTCTTGATCAAAAGATTGAAAATGATGGAGGATCATAATTTATCAGCACATGTGAAGTTACACTCCCTGTTTCAATTCTAAAAATAATGTATTTGTCCTCAGCTTCCATATTTTTTAAGTTTTAATGATTTTTAAATGTAAATACATGTCTGTTCAGAAGTAAGTTTCACTGAATTCAGGACTGCAGCACTGGGGGTCATTATTAAGCCACCTGTTAAACTGTCAATGGAATTCCAACCTCCTTCGAGGCTAATTCACATGTGATTCTACTGCTTAATTTCTTTCATGCAAGTGTTCTTCGGCTTATAGGAAACGGCCTTACACTGAGTCAGACCATTGGGTCCATCCAGCTTAATACTGTCCACACTGACTGGCACTGCCTCTCTGGGCTTTTAGGCAGGGAGCTTCTTCCAACCCTACCTGGAGATGCCATAGATTGAACCTGGGAACTTCATAAAAGCAGAGCTATTTCTCCTCGTGCGTGTCTGTGTGTGTGTGTCTGTGTGTACCTTAGACAGTTTTTAAATGGGATTAGATAAATCCTTGGAAGAAAATCTAGCAATGGCTACTAACCACTATGGCTACTTGGAATCATCAAGCAGCTGATACCTGTTGCTGAGGAGCAGCAACAGGAGAAATCTATTGCCTTCTTTTCCTACTTGTGGGCTTCCCAAGAATCATGCGGTTGGCCACTGAGAAAAACAGAGCACTGGACTAGGTGGACCTTTGGATGGCTCCAGCAAGCTCTTCTTATGCTCTTATGTAGTTATACACAATTATACAAGATTGCACTAATTCCCTCTATTGTGATCGAACCGCAAGGATTGCCACAGTCTTATACTGTATACAAACCGGCATATATACTACCTGTGTAAACATTACTTCATCCCTCTGAAACTCATTCAAACACCAGCTCAGGGAAGGAAAACTTTATTGTTGTAAGTCACTTGGGGTCCCTTTGTTGTTGTTTTTTTAAGCGACTAAGAAATGTAACAAATAATAACTTTTGAAAGGATTGCCATACGTGTGAACTAAACCTAAGCCTTTGGATTTTCAAAAACATTGGAAAGATTTCTCTCTCCCCAGTATTCTTTGAATTGAATATAAAATTCTACAATCTTCCTTGATCTAATTTATTTAACAAGCATCTTTATTCTGCTGTTTATCTAAGAAAGGTTTCCAAAGCAACTCTCAAATCTTAGTAGAAAGGCAGTTACCCCTCTCAGGTTTATGATGTAAAAGACACAACACAAATGGAAAAAGAAATTGAGGGGGGGGGGAGAAAAGTCCCTGAAATGAAAGGATTCCAAGTAGAGGAACAACCAAAGGTTTCAGCAGATCTGAGGGAGGGGTCCTACAGTCATATATCCCTCCCACTCCTAAAAAGGTAAAAGGTAAAGGACCCCTGGAAGGTGAAGTCCAGTCAAAAGCAACTATGGGGTTGCGGCGCTCATCTCGCTTTCAGGCCGAGGGAGCCAGGGTTTGTCCACAGACAGCTTTCTGGGTCGTGTAGCCAACATGACTAAACCACTTCTTGTGCAAGGGAACACTGAAGGAAACCAGAGCACACGGAAATGCCATTTACCTTCCAGTTGCAGCGGTACCTATTTCTCTACTTGCACTGGTGTGCTTTTAAACTGCTAGGTTAGCAGGAGCTGGGACAGAGCAATGAGAGCTCAGCCTGTCACATGGATTCAAACCACTGACCTTCTGATCAGCAAGCCCAAGAGGCTCAGTGGTTTAGACCACAGCGCAACCCCTCCCTACAGTCTAATGGAATCACTACTGTAGATGATAGTTGAGGGAGAAGGCTGATGAAGCTGATCTTTCAGCAGAGCAGATGGAGAGAACTTGCTTTATTTTTACAAATATAAAATGTCACCTTCTTAAAATTGTATTTTTAATGTAATGGAGGAAACTCATTAAAACTTCAATACGTTCAGGACAATCCATGTCCCAAGTTTAACAGAAGTTTCACCTGAGATAAAATATCCTACATCTAACTCCAGTGAAGTTAGCTCACAAATTATTGCTTAGGATGGCTGGCCGTGTAATGGAAGTGCCGACTACATTATAAGCACTCTCTCTGTCCAAATGCATTTCTGGAGACTACATAAATATGTAATCTATTCTTCTCTTTTTCCTATCATAACATTCCACTGGGTGATTCTGATTAGCTCTTCCCCTACTGCTGCAGTAAAATTCTGCAGAGTGTCTGATGGATGTTTATGGAGTGTGAATAAAGACAGTTTCTGCAGCCATCCATAAACCCAATTCATTTAAATTGCAATCTGATACCAGCAATGGATGGGAGTGGGGGGGGGGCTTTCTAGCTTACCCCACCCCACTCCTCAAAGAATGTAGATGCATTGTGTGGAAAGCTAAACAGAAATATTGAATCTGAAAATAAACTCAAGATTTCACTTTTGATTAGGATTACAGTGTACGCTTTACTTTGTTGCTTATTTCTCAATAATGAAAACAATGAACTGGAAATATGTAACAGTATTATACTAAGTTGTGTTTACTCTGGTGCATTTTATTTTTATAAAAAAATCAACAAAGCCAAAATGATTTTTTTATACTTGGCAATTTGTCCCAAGGAACAGAAAGAATACAAATTGTGTATCATTGTCAAAATAATCTTAGGTTACATAATTCAGTTCCATACATTATTGGATAGACAAAGCACATATGTTACTAGAAATAGGGAAATTGCTAAAATATCTGATAGGAAAAGTTTGGCAAGAGTTACATTTAAGTGTCAAACAATTATTTTAAAAAACTATTATTCGCATATTTTAATATTTAAAATTGCATCGACACTAAGAATTCTATGTTCAAAAGCATGGCTTATAATAATCAAACTCATTTAGATACCTATTTGGACATATAAGATGCTTATAGTAATCTACTATACTATGAATTGGAATTCATAGAATATTCTTATTCTTAATGTGAGCTGGCAGTGTTTTTAATCTTTTCCCACTTTCTATTGTATTTGAAAAATATAAATTCTATTATATTATTATATCAAGAAAAGGGGGTAAAGTTCATTGCTTTCTCTTAGGATCATTACTAGAGCTAAACAACAGTGGAGCTTTAGGGATGAAAATGGAGGCAAGGTGAAATATTTCATGCAACTGCTCCCCCTGGTTCCCCTTTTTAGATACCACTAGTGTTACCTTTTTCTGGTAATGGTAGTGTCTAGCTCCCCCAGTTTTCACCTCAGAAAGTCACAGAATGAGGGTAAAAAGCATGGTTTCATCCTGAATCCAACTGGTGTGAATGCAGGACCTCCTGTCCCAACTTTATAGATGCCTGGAGGATTCCTGAAAAGATGCCCAAATACTGATCTTCTCAGCTTTTGAATAGGAACGACAAAACCGGGGAAGGCATTTCAAGTTGGCACTATACTAGATACAGATATAACTACATCACAATGGTTCTCAGACACTATTGCAAACCTCATAATCTAATTTTGAACCCTTGCACTCACCCAGTCTTCTTTATACCCAGGGTCTTATGAGCTTTTCCAGTCCCGTGAGATGTACTAGAAATTCACCACATCCTAGCTCTGTGGTTTAAGTTTAGACAAAGACTAACAGTATTAGTTAATATGTAGTTAGGGTAAGGGAAGAGAGTGTGCGTTTCTCTTATGACTGTAGAATTACTGGTAACACAGAAGACAGTTTAAAAGGAAAGGAAAAAAATCAAAGCGGAATGATTTCTTAAAGAAATGTGTATCTTCCATATATCTGGTGATATATAAACAAAACAGACTGAAATCTACACATCCTGGGCATAAATCAACCACACAGTGGCCACATGCACAACTTGCACATTCAACACACAAAAACATGTGCAGGACTGCAACTGTGGTTCTAGTACTTTCCATAATGAAACTTTAATGACAACTTCCCTAAACAGAAGTTAAACAGAATTGTGATCAATATCCTTTTCTCCATTTGTTTTGTATCCTTTGGACAGTCAAAGTGTGGATGAACACACCGAACAGAGGGGTGTGAGTCCTGGTGAGAACGAAGGGATTATTATCTTTCACCTTCTGGCCTGCTGTACAAAATCTATACTACATTAATCATTTCTGAGCTCAGCCCCAGCATGGTAGGAGCACAGTGTAATTTACTCTGTTGGCACTGGAATTTTCCTTCCCTCAGTGTTTTGTATAGTTCACTCATAGTAACTAACCAAGGCCTGCACATGTAATGGAAATGTCCTTTGGTTGAGGTGGTGGTAGTCACAGAAATACAGAAAATGAGCAATTAAATCCCTATTAAACAATTATTCATCAAAATAAATATTGAATTAGTAAATGTTATAAGATAAACAAATTAGAGGAGATACATTATTTCACAGACAGAGCAAGCATAAAGCCACTGATTTACTTTGCAGTAAACTAGAAGAGGGATGAAATAGTTGGTAAAGCTTAGCATACATAAGGAGAAGTGGAAGGGCGAACCAGCTTTTGGTATTTAAATAGCCAGACAAATGCCTAGACATTTGCTGATTCTAGAGGTGAAGGAATGGGTTTCTGTGTAGTAAGTTTAAAAACTGACTCAACCCCCCCTTTTGTTCTTTCAAAAGAGAGCACTTTTAAATGCGTAAAACTTGAACTGTTGAGCAAAACCATAATAAGGACACAACTGCATAACAGTTCTGTCCTTTATCAGGACAGGCAAGGGATGGCCTTGGCTCCCCAGGGGAACAACGAAAACACGTCAGAACTTTATCTTATGTGCTGATCACAAAATACGCACAAGACCAATGTCCGGGGAAAACGCCAAAAGCGTGTTCCCGGAGATTATGACGTCTTCCCAGATAAGAGTAGGAAGAGGAAGATCCTTTTATGGTCAGAAGTACAGGAAGGAAGATCCTTTTATGGTTGCGAGTACCAGAGCAGGAACATATGTGATGTCAACCCGCGTATACAAGTTGACGTGGCTGGGGAAGGGGGAGAGGATGCCTGGAGGGTATATAAACTGCATGAAACCTGTTATTTCTTTGGACTTGCTGTGGACTCACCACGCAAGTGCCTTCTGCTATCCGGAGAGCAGAATAAACTCTTTCTTTGAACCAACTCGGTGTCATTTTGACTTCCTTCCTCCTGTCCCGGAGCAATGCAGACCCAATCGGTGAACTCCAATAAGCCTACAGAGGAGACACAGCTGAGGGCTTGGAAGCATGTTTGCCATTGAATGGAATTAAGGCCAACAGAGTGAGGGAAGGAGGTTTAAATCTTGTTTTTGTGCATGTGGCAAAATCCCTTTCTTTTGAGGAGTTACATTAAGACAAAGCTATTGTCCATAAGGCAAATTTCTGCATCACTGAAGTGAATGGAAGTATGTGAAATCCAAGAGAGAGTTCCTATCTGTGGGCTTGATGAAAGTTCATAATTGATTATGATGTCTGTACACCTCAGCATCTAGAAATTAAATACTATGTTGATCTGAATGAAAGGAAAATTTTAGATTGATATGAACGGTGTTGATTCAATTTTAAAAGTCTATTGATTTACAAAAATGGAATAAAAAACATCAATACACTATTTGTAAAATAAAATATTAACATAGAAGGGATTACATTATCTTCCAAAAATCCCAAAAATAAATTTGCCACACTGGGGGCAAATGAACCCATGGCCATCCTCTAATCTGAAAGTAAATCTGATACTATATATATATATATATTCTTTTTTCTTGAATCATATCCATCAGTTCTAAAAGAAAATGGGCCTCATCATGTGGAATGCTAGTATATAAAGAATTAATGTCCATAGAGACAAGGATTGCTCTATACCTTATTTATAAAAATATTTCTGTCTTTTATATATGAAGGTATTATAAAAACAAACGGGCATATTGAGACAAAGGCTGTAAAACTGAATCAGATCCAGAAACAATGGGGCACCCCAGTGGTGGAAAGCCAAGTTTATGTATCTTGGGAAAAATATAAATATCATGAGGACGTTTATTTTGAAGAAATGTATGTGTGTTTTCATAGTGCCCCTCAATCACTATGGTAGTAATAATAGAAGAATTATGTTTAGTGGCATCAACAGTAATAAATTTATAATTGGAATCATCCTGCAAATGTCTAAACACCTCTTTAAAATAATTTTCTCTATCTAATAATAAAATTGTTCCAATTCTGCCTTCTTCACTACTAAAGTCTGATCCTTAGCCAAAGTAATCACACCATTTCTTAGCCAAATTATACCATCTTTTTGGAGTCATTTTCTCAAGTGGTTTAATGTCTCAAAGTTCCAGTCATTCATATACCTGGATGAGAGGATTAGATGTGATAAGTACAAATTGAGAACTTTGACTGAACTGTGAATGGGTTCTTTGATTGTGGCTGCCAAATCACTATTAATTTTAATTGTTGATCTTACTCAATAGATTCCCTAATCCCTTTACCATCTCTTTTATTAACCTTAACTTCAATGTTCGTGAACACACATTTCATTCAAAAGTTGTTTTGTCTGCATTTTTATAGTTAGATGCAAAAATATCCCTACATACTTTGAATCAAATCCAAAAGGATGAAGATATTCAACAGTTCAGTTTTGTGTGAAAAGCATCTTCCTTAGTTTCCTGTTCAAATAATGTACCCAATGTACTGAGCAAAGAAACACACTAAATGCAGCTCTTCACCCTGGAACACAGAACTGTTAGTTGAATCAAATGTTTTACAAACCAATTATCTCACGGCGAGAATTTATTAATACAAATATCTGGATTTGAGTGCTAGCACTGAATATGCATAACTTATGCTATCCTGATCTAGAAATTAGTATCAACCTGAATCCATCTCAAGTTAGTCATTACTAACACAAAACTAATTGTATTAATAAATAAGCCAGTAAATTAAATGCAGCATGCTCAGAGAGGGTTGGTATTATACTTTCTTAGAGCTGAAGCAACAGCAGCAGCAGCAGAATATAAATCAGAAGCCCTATGAAAACTCCTTTAAATTGTTCACATAACTATTCATTCATGGTAAAAGGCTCAAACCATGGACCTGGTCATTCCCCCCCCCCCAATACTTTAAAAGGAAAAGGTTTCCAGCGATAAATTAGCAAAAGATGTAGTTAGCCCAGTGTGGATGGTCATTCCATACAAACAAAATTGGGGACAAAAATCTAGATTTGGCTCGAAGGTATGAAACCACCTTATAATGACTCTTTAGCAGCATTGCCACTTGCATAGCCCTTGTATTGTGCAGCCTTTAGCTGCCACCATGCATGCAAATAACCTCTGCCACTGAGCTATAGAATCACCAGATAGAATGTCTACCACAGAGAGTAATGTAAGCAGGCTTCATATAGCTACTCTTTCAAGATTTGAAGAAAACATAAGGCCTGCTAGAGCCTAAGAAATGAATTTGCCAGCCACATCTGCCACTCATACACCCCTTACTTTAATCCCTGGATCCCTGGATCTTTGGGTCTAACAATGGGTTAAATCGGGGTAGTCAACCTTTTTATATCTACCACCCACTAATGAATCTTTCTTGATGGTAAAATTTCTTTACCGCCCACCAGTGCTCGATGGAAGAAGGATTCAGCTTGTGCCGTAGAACCCCCAACCGCCCACCATAGCTGTCAACTTTCAGATTTGAAAATAAGGGATCAGCAGCCTCACCTGTCCCAGGGACAGTCTACGGGATATCTAATAATCCGGGATAGCAGCGGGAAGCAGTGGGAAACGGCACTAGAATAAGGGAATTTCCCGCAAAAAAAGGGGAAGGTTGACAGGTATGCTGCCCACCTAGAATCCTGAAACACCCACTAGTGAGCGGTAGGGACCAGGTTGACAACCCCTGGGTTAAATGAATGAATTCAGAATGAGTTCAGAATGAAGCTTGTTAGTAGCAAGGCTGTTGCCATTACTTTGAACGTACCATTTTAGAACATTGTAATTCAGTCATGCCAGAGTCAACTCAAAATGCTGGTTCATTCACGGATTAAAATTTATTGGCAAAGGGTAAGAAAAGGAAAAAAAAAAAAAGCTCTGTGATTCTGTGGAACTCTCTCCTTTTCAGAGTACAGATTTCTTTAACATTTGTTACAATGGTAATAATGGTAACCAGATAACATAATTTCAGAAGGATCCCCATTTCCTTATTTTAGGCTTTTTTGCTGAGACATTTCCCCATGCTAGTTTACCCACAGTACTGTAGTGTATTTTATCTTCAGACAGCATCACCATCCAAGCAATCACGCTTTGTAGATAAGAGAGTGCTAAGAATGTCAATTTCCCAAGAGGCTGGCTCTACCTGCTGTCAATTTGCTTGTTTAAACATACCATATGCCCATAAAATTTATTATAAAAATGAACATATTTTGCAGTGCTAGCCAGGAATTAATTAATTAATTAATTTTTAGGGACAATGTGATTTGAAAACACACATCAAAAACAAGTGCTATCCCGATTATAGTTTTGAGTGTAAATAGGTACTACGATTAAATATCCTGTTGGCTTTTCTGTATACCCCACAATGTAACTCTCACTCATGGGGCGTTATCAAATAAAGGTATGGTAGGGATGAGTATTATTTCCATGGAAATTTTCAGCTTGCTAAAGTGTGATGCTGCAAATTCAGGGCATTAATCCAAAAAAGTGGATATGTAACGGCAGGATATTCTGAACATGTCGTTCCTGTTAGACTGCAACTTAGTTTCAGCATAATGTGCACATGCTATCAACTGACCTGCTATTTCATGTACTGATGGGCTTTCATGTATCACAGTTCCCCTTCGGTTTTATCCACCTTGTTATTTCACACTGTACCAAACTGTTTTTCAAAAGAGCAGATTATTTCATGTTCTTTCATTCTGTTTAATTGGCTTGATTTTGCAATTTATTGCACAAAAAATGTTACTTATTATTTTATTTTTGAATCTACAATCAGTTGCAAAAGCTATTGATTGATTCAGGACACTTATTCCACTTGTAAATAAATATATTCATCCCTTATATGTGGGCAACTGAATCTTATGGGCTTAAAATGTGCTGAGATCTGGGTTGGATTCTGCCCTGGTCTAAATTCTCAACTATCTGTGTTTCATATATCCAGGTATATAAGAACTGTTTGAAGGAGGCAGAGGTAAAGCCACCTTCAAACAGAAGGACACTGACAAACTGGAACGTGTCCAGAGGAGGGCAACCAAAATGGTCAAAGGCCTGGAAACGATGCCTTATGAGGAACGGCTAAGGGAGCTGGGCATGTTTAGCCTGGAGAAGAGGAGGTTAAGGGGTGATATGATAGCCATGTTCAAATATATAAAAGGATGTCACATAGAGGAGGGAGAAAGGTTGTTTTCTGCTGCTCCAGAGAAGCGGACACGGGGCAATGGTTTCAAACTATAAGAAAGAAGATTCCACCTAAACATTAGGAAGAACTTCCTGACAGTAAGAGCTGTTCGACAGTGCAATTTGCTGCCAAGGAGTGTGGTGGAGTCTCCTTCTTTGGAGGTCTTTAAGCAGAGGCTTGACAACCATATGTCAGGAGTGCTCTGATGGTGTTTCCTGCTTGGCAGGGGGTTGGACTCGATGGCCCTTGTGGTCTCTTCCAACTCTATGATTCTATGATTCTTAACCCTCCATGGGTTTGGAAAATCTAAGTAATTACCAGCCAGTTGCCTATCTCACCTTATTGGGCCAAGTTCTGAGTGGGTGGTTGTGGACAAGATCCTTGTGCTTTTGGAGGAAACTGATTTTCTAGATTCATTTCAGTTGGTGTTTAGGTTTGGTCTGGGCACAGAAACTGCTTTGTTTGCCCTGTATGATGACCTCTCTTGGGAGAGAGACAGGGGAAATGTGTCCTTGTTAATTCTCCTTGACATCTCTGTGGCTTTTGATACCATCAGCCACGATATCCTTCTGGAGTGGCTGTCCAAGCCAGGGGTTGGTGGCACTGCTTGGCGGTGGTTCCAGTCCTACTTTGATAGTTGTTTCCAGAGGGTGATACTTGGGGGGTGGTCTTCAGCCCCAGGGAGCCTTCAATATGGGGTTCCTCAGGGTTTGATTTTATTCTCCATGCTGTTTAACATCTACATGAAACTGCTGAATGGGGTCATTTTGGACTATGTTGTCAGCAACACACTGAGGGCACATAGCTCTGCATCTTTACATCTGCAGGTGTGGCAGTGGGTGTGCTGGACCATTGTCTTGCCTCAGTAACAGACTGGATGAGAGCCAATAAAATGAAGCTCAATCTAGATAAGATTGAGGCACTGTTCATGGGTGGTTCCTGAGAGCTGATGGATGGGAGGCTGCCTGCTCTTGATGGGGTTACACTTCTTTTGAGGGAGCGGGTAAGCAGTTTGGGGGTACTGCTGGGTCCATTGCTATTGCTTCAGACTAAAGTGGCCTTGGTGGCACTGAGTGCCTCTTATTAGCTGTGGCTGACAACCCAGCTGCACCCCTATCTGTACAGGGATAACCTAACTTCTGTTGTCTATACTCTAGGACCCTCTACGTTACTTGACTGCAATGTGTTGTATGTGGGGCTGCCTCTGAAGACAATTTGAAAACTTCAGCTGGTGCAGAAATCAGAGGTAAGGTTGCTCACTGGGGCAAGGCGGTTTGACCATACAGCACCAGTCCTGGCTCATTAACTGTAACGACGACAACATTACTATGCAGAGCCTTCATAAGAGAGAAAAGTATTTTATCAACAATAAGGTTGACCAATTGTTGTTGTAGTTTAAACTTGGGCATGGAGTCAAAACCTGCTTTTAGGTCTGTAGAGGAGTTCAAAGTGGTAGACATGGTTCATCTCCCTCTCCATTAACAACCCTGTGAGAAAAGGTTGGGCTGAGAGACTGAGTGGATTTCAATGCGATGCTATGATGAACTTCCCATCATCACAAGCATTGCAACTTGCCAGATGGCGCAACGCCCCCTCCATCACCACACTGTTCTGGGGGTTCTCCTGAACAGGAATAAAGGGGAGAGCACCACTGCAGAAGCCAAAGCCCTGGAAGTTGTTAGGCAAATTCTGCCCTGTGAATGATGTAGTCACCCACCAAGCTTCATGGCTAAGTGGGGATTTGAACCCTGATCTCCCACTACTTAGTCCAATACTTTAATCACTTCACCACACTTGCTCAGAGGTTTTGTTGATGAAACAGATCCTGGCATAATTCTGGTAAACAATTCTGTCACCTCAAAACCCATGGAGAAAGGAAATATTCAGTTTCAGACAAATCCCAAGAACAGAACATGAATTAAGCTAGGATTGATATTTCAGTTTGCTGATCATTTTGGAAGAGTCAAATACCCTTCAATCTAGTCTTTCTATAACTTTAACTTTCAAAGCAGTCAATTTCAACAAGTATTCACCATAATACAGTCCATTTCTCCCTCACAATAGTTCCAATGATTTATACAAGATTCGAGGACCACTCTCTAAGTTTCTGTGCATTTTTGTTTGCTTATTCATTCATCCCCTTTTCATACCGCAAAGACACCTGACAGTTATGAGTTAGTATGTTAATAAAATACCAATATTCCACACTGCTTCACTTCAGATTTTGGAGCAGAAATATATTCCATTTCTGAAACCTGTCAAGCAAAGGCATCCGTCTTTTAGTTCTTAAATATTTTTGAGTCATACATTACTTAATCATCTGATCCAATGGTGTTATTGCCTGTTATATTCTTCTGCACATTTCTAAATAGTTGCTCCTTTTTATTTAAAATGCCGGGTGAAAACATAAGAAACAAAACAATGTAGTTTTGGATACTAATATATGCTGACAAATACATAATTGCAATAATGGAAGCATCATCATTCCTAATGTCTTATTATTAATCACATTCTGATTATATTAGTTGTGTGAGGAAATTAAGCTGAATCCAAATTAAGGTGCCAATATCACAGATGGTATTTATAAACTGGAAGAAAAAACTGTAGCACAGATTTATGATATCCAAGTAATTTTGAAATATGGGATCTACTACATTAAGTACCAGAAGTGATGCTGGGCAGATGTTTACTGATGATTAAAGTAGTACTCCTGGCCTGTTGCCAACCTCTGCTGAAGAGAATGTATACAGTCAGCACAGTGGGTTCAAGTATCTGAGAAAATCCTCATGGAGCCTCTTGGAGAATATCTGCCATGGAGTTTCAATGTCAACTTAAACAGCATCAATGTACATTACATTAGCCCCCACAGTCCTTGAGTGTGTAAAACCTTCTAAAGTATTTTATTTACTGGCCAGACACATTTCACTGGCCTGACTTGAAAAGTAGCATGACACACAGAAATTTAGTAGATGAAGCTTTTTCTGATATGAAGTAAATTAGAGAATAGCTTAATGTGCTTAAATGGAATCAAGGTCAGAAAAAATGTGCCAATCCTGATGGCCAGAGTTTACCACCTTTGATTATGTGGTATAGTAATAGTTAGACTGATATGACACTTAATATGACTTAATTAATCTAAGTTACATACAGTAATGCAGCTATGTTACAGCCCATACCTCACAGATTGTATGTGGGGAGGGTTGAACCTGAGAGTATGTGATTTGACTAAGACTTTGCACACAGCAACTGCATTTGAAATGGGGACCTTGTGCTTAACAGCTTAATATCACTCTCTCCAACAGAGAACCCAGGTAGTGAGTGCTGACAAAAATGAACCCAAAACTGGATTACTGTAGTTAGGGATGGAGGGATACATCAGTGAGTTTGTGTGAACCCAGATGTTTTCAGAAGTACAGGGGGAAAAATATTTTAACAAAAAACCTTAGGTAGCAAAGAACAGCCCGAAAGCATGCTGACTAGCAGGCTCAATAGCTATAGAATGTTTAGTGTTAGATGGAAAAGAAAACATAAACCATGTAATAGAATTTCCTAAAGGACAGCATGGCTGGCTGGAGTGCTGGACAAGAGCACTTTTGTTAAAAGCTATGCCGTATTTTCTTGAAGGCCACTCATGTCCTAGCTGGTATGCCAATCTGGGAAGATGTAGAAAACAAAGGGCTAGCTAGCAAGTTCAAATAAAGAACTTGGGCAAGCGACAAGAAAATCTGAGATGCACTTTGAAGCCGGATATCCTAAAGCTGTAATAAACAATATATTTCACGAGAGCACAAATGCAGTAGCAAGTCTGTTTTAATCACTCATTTATCTTTATATATGCAGCTGCACCAGAAACCAATGGCTGACAGTAATAGCATGGCAATAATATATCAATTCATTGAATGCTTATAAGTAGCTGACTCAATTCCAAAGTGAAAAGCCATGTCAAAAAGGTATGAAAATAATTTCTTTGCTTTAGTGTCAATTTGAGGTATGATTTTAAAGCTGCCCTGTCTTCAGGTATATGAGAAGAATTTCTATTATACACCTGTCAAAAAAGCCATTTTATTCAGGAAATACTTGAAATCAAATGAACTGTAAAATGTGTCTTAACAACAAACAAAGGGTTATTAGCACACTTGGCAGAGTCTGTAAGTTGCTCGTTCCTATAAACACTTCAAGGGTGCACCTTTATGGTAGCTTCCTACGTCCCATGTTTAAAAATGTTGCACTAAATGGTATTCCATGAAAGAATTCCATGAAAAAAGGAAGTAAAATGGGAGCTGAAAATTCACTATATGTGAATGGCAGCAAGTTCCAGTACACACAAAAAGGAAATATAGATGTGCTCATGTCACGTGTTTGGCTTTATAAGATTACACAAATTAATAGAAGGTACCTATTGATAGACATTCATTACAATAGCTAAAATCTTAATAAAACTTTTTAAAAACCCAATTAAAAGTCCACTCAGATATGAAGTTTTGACATATATATTAGCATGCAATTTATTTATTTTTATGTACTAGTGGGGAGTGCCCAGCATTGCCCAGGAAGTTGTAGAAACCATAAACTATGGTTGTTGTTGTTAAAAAATGAATAGTTTAATTTGTGAATTTGGATCAATCATGCCGAAAAATGGGTGAAGAGTCTCATTTTGTCTCAAAGTCTCAAAGTCGTGGCTGGCATCCAAACATCAATGAAAAGCCCCAGCCCCAGCATAGGAATCCTCATGCTGAGTTTGGTGATGATATCTCAAGAGGCAGCCAAACCTATGCCTAAAGTCACACCAAAGTTGCATTTTGGTCTGCCATCTTGATTCAAAACGGTGCTCAGCACTCCAACAAAAACATAGTCTGTTACCCCCACCTCAGGAACCCTCATGATGAGTTTGGTGATATCACAAGAGGTGGCTGAACCTAAGCCAAAAATGGGCTAAGTCATGCCAAAGTGACATTTTAGTCCGTCATCTTGATTCAAAATGGCAGCTGGCATCCAACATCATAGCTCAAGACCTTGACTCCCACTATAGCTCAAGAAACCTTGCACCAAGTTTGATGACAATATTTCGAAAGGTGCCGAAGGCTATGGAGAAAAGATTGACTGACAGAAACCACTTTCCCAAATACATCGTGGATGCAACTGCTGATGCTTTTTTGGGGGGGGGGTCAACTTGTTTTTAACATATACTTTTAACATTTATTTTTATTGCTTCATGTAAGAGGGCTTTGATGGTTAAGTTATGGAACCTAGATTTTTTTTAGAGGCGATCAAAGACTAGGACTATGAAGAAGAGTGTGTACTAATTTCCACTCTGTTGATCTACTCCTGACACATATTCTCAAGGGCAAATCAATAAAACCTTGATCCATCCTCAGCTGAAGGATATAAAATGGATATAAAAGTCCATATCCACCCTTGCCACCGTTTCTGTAGAAAATGTAGCTAAAATATAAAGCAAAATCTCTGGCGACGGGCTTTTCCAAGCCTTTTGACATTTGAGTGCTGGATCTCAGCATAAAGGTCAGAAAGAAGGAACAATAAGCTTTGCGTCTGTTCTCACTACAGGCCTTCATTGTCCCTTAGATATTAGAACTGGAATCCACATCAATCACACAGTTATTTGGTGATTGCATTTTGACCGTATTGCCAGAAAACCACTTTTTTATTTGACTGAATAAACATCTTCTCCCACCATGAGAAAATGATGTACAGAGGAAAGCAATATTACCACAGCTATAACTAAATTTAATTCCCAGAGATATAAGAAGGGGAAAGCTCTGAGAGTGCAGGGAGTTGATAAATGAATTTATAAAGAACTGGCTTCCAGTAATGATAGAGTCTATTACCTAGTAGAATGATCACAGTATTATCCTTCTACACCACCACAGAATAAAAGACTAATGTTTTATTTGGAAGAGCCTGGGAAAAAAACTTTTCACTGCTAAAGTTAACTTTTTTTCTATGGTTTAGAAATAAAGGCAATCTCTTAACATCAAAACTACTTTGCAAGTATTGTTTTAAGAACCTTATTAACATACAGGATGCACAAGTATCCTATAGACAACACATGATGTTCTGCAGTGAAGAAATATCCAGGAAAAGGAGGAAGATTAAATGAAGAACAAGCTGCTCATCAGTTGAAGTATTTATTATTATTACCAAGTCTTGTATTTGCTAGAATAAATATTATAAATATATAACTGTAAAGTAATGCTATGGTGCATTTAATAATGTCACATTAGGTACTATGGAGAATTAATATTTTAATGTTCATTTAGATTACTGTGCTACTGTAACTTTTGTATAGTTTCTAAGAATTATTACTTCTTAATACAGCTTATAAAAAACAAATAACACTCCCTGTCAGGAGCTTCCTTTAAAGCTACTGAACCTCAAATTTAATTCTGCAAACATGGCTTATTTGTTTCAAAACTTATCGCAAAGTTGGTACCAGAGCATAAAAGGCACACAGTCTCTTGTGTGGAGATTTAATTTTTTTTTGATTCATTTGTGTGGATGAAAATGTGTGCCCAAATTTGATTTTCACATAAATACATTTGGCAACCTGTACTCTTCTGCTATCTTAAGTTTATTTCATTGATGATGATAGTGATAATTATAATAACCATCTTGCGTGGTGTGTGGGGGGGAGAGAACTAACTGTGCTATTGCCAATAGCTTCCAATCTCTAGGGGAAGAGTGGCGCTGTGGGTTAAACCACAGAGCCTAGGACTTCCCGATCAGAAGGTCGGCGGTTTGAATCCCCACGACGGGGTGAGCTCCCGTTGCTCAGTCCCTGCTCCTGCCAACCTAGCAGTTCGAAAGCACATCAAAGTGCAAGTAGATAAATAGGTACCGCTCCGGCGGGAAGGTAAACGGCGTTTCCGTGCGCTGCTCTGGTTCGCCAGAAGCGGCTTAGTCATGCTGGCCACATGACCTGGAAGCTGTACGCCAGCTCCCTCGGCCAATAAAGCGAGATGAGCTCCGCAACCCCAGAGTCGGTCACGACTGGATCTAATGGTCAGGGGTCCCTTTACCTTTACCTCCAATCTCTAAGCATCGAATGTTAGAGGCTTATGGTACATTTTCCGCAACTCTTGCAACAACTGGACCCCCTTCAGCCTATGTTCAGGGCTGTGTTTGGGACTGAATGAGTCTTGCTTACCCAGATAGATGACCTTAATCAAGAAAGGTGTGTTACTCTTACTCTCTCAGCACCTTTTGATATCATCTGCCATGGTTTCCTTCTAAACTGATGGTGTGGGATGAGTTTTGGAAGCACTGTACTGCAGTAGTTTCATTCTTGCTGCATGGCCATGTCCAGAGAATTTCATTGGGGGCACTTGAGTTATGGGATTCCAGAGGGCACATTTTGTCGCCAGTGCTATTTAACAACAACATGAAGCTTTTAGGAAACGTCAGAATTTAGGAGCACAATGTTATCTATTTCTTCAAAGCATCACAATTTATTCATTAACATCTTTTATAAATAAATAAATAAATAATTTTGCCATTTACTATTCGGCAGAGTTTTTTTTAAAAAAAAACTCTGCTTTTTATACTGCTGTTTCTTTCAGAGCTTTAATATATTTTCATCTTTTGTTGTTAATTCTTTTGATGAAATTATGTGAGCTGTCGTGGAAATGGAATTGCTTCAATTGTAGAAAATAAATGCATATTATAGGGGACTTTGTTATGAAACTGATGGGACCTGAATTAAGACTGGTTCCATTAGATAGTACAAACTTCCTCAATCTACTCTTCAGCTGCTTGGTGAATGGAACTGGGGCTGATGGGACTTGCAGTCCAAAAATCTGGAGGGTACCAGATTGGTAAAGTCTGGTATGGGACACTTGCAAGGCCAAATCTAGGCTTGTACTCGTCAATGCACATTCGGTGTGTGAGATGAAACAATGACCCACAAATGACAACCATGTGCAAATTTGCCACTAGTGAAAGAGGTAGGCCGATCCATTCACTGTGCAGTCCTATACACAAAAGCAAGACCCCTTGAATTCAACGGGACTTACAGGGAAGCCTTAGGTAGAAAAACTTACATAAGATTACATGTGGTTCCTATAGCCTTAATAGGATACGTTCTTAACTCCACATGGCAATGATATTAAGGAAGGGTTTGGGGCAGATTTTATTTATATATTTATTTAAAGACAAGAAGAAGCTGATACTGAACCCACCTTCATCAGATTTACTCAACAGACTTTGGTGGAGTTTCTTCTGATTTTAAACAAAGACAATGATTTCAGAAACAAGCCATAGTGTTCTGCTACACTGAGTGGAAGGGAAAAAATATTATACTAATAAGTCTTGACATTAATGTACTGTGTTGAATTCTGGTCACACCATTTCTGAGAGGAAGAGGCAAATTGGAGAAAGTTCAGGCAAGGGTAACAAAAATAACTGGAGGCATGGAAAGTCTTCCACATGAGAAAAGCTCTAAAAGGTTAAGACAATTTTGTGAGGAGGTGAATAAGAAGTGGCATGGTATAAGCTTAAAACAATGCAAGGCATAGAGAAGGTCAGTTCTAGTTATCTTCCTCGTTTTAACAGTAGGATAACCACTGAGAGCCGAAGACAATAGCCATGTTCCGGAGCCTCTTTATGCATGTGATTAACATTACATGGAAAAGGAAGTGCAGACAAGTACTCACCCTGCTGACTCCACTGCTATCCCCTAGCCATGAACTAGAGGGCAATCATCATCATCAGAGTCTGCTGAATCTGTATAGGCTCCTTGCACATTTTAGAGCCCTGATTTTTTAGGGTAATACTATAGTGACAATACTAAAACATACACCATACTGCCTGCTTCCCACTCAAGGTATAGCCTGGCAACTCAGACCTAGTAACAAACAAACCCATGTTTTATTGTTTAACCATTGGGAGGAGAATAATGCCAGGCTGTAAAAATAGTAATAAATGTTTGCCCCATTTAGATATGAGAGAGATATGGACTCCAAAGGTACATGTAGAAGGGCGTCTCAAATTGTTCTGTGGATACGCCCATGGCCTCTTCCTTTGAAGCACCCACCCAGCCCTCTTCGCTTGGCTTAGAACAGAACTCAGTCACACACAGGACAATTTGTGAGGAGGGGAATCATTACCCAAGTCTTTGACAGCTGAAACACACACTCATCTAATATAATTTGTTTTAACTGATTTTTATATTGTAGTCTTGCATTGTTGGAATTACTTATAATACAACATTTATTAAAAATAAAATATCATTTTCATAAGCAGAACCCCTCCCAAAAGCAAAAAGCAAAATAAAAACAGACTAGCAAAGTTTAACAAGAAACTAACGACCTTCTCTGGAATTAAGCAAAATTATCCCATCCTCTCTACTGAACAAGTGAAGAAGGGGTGTAAAATTCAACACCAGACAAGCATTCCTGCACTTAAGTATTTACAAGGAAACCTATTTACATATAGACCCAGAGCTGTTTAAGCCTTATTTCAGAGATACCATTGGCAGAGCACAGCAAGGATACCTGCCAGACATTAACATTCATATTGGCAGCTGCAAGATCACTATCAGAAGTACAGAGATGATAAAACACTGACGGAAATTTGGGACAGGAAGCATTTGCTATCGTGTGGAAGAAACATAACATTTTAGACACGCTTGACAAAAATGATATTGTATTCTTATATTGTTGTAAGCTGCCCTTGGACCTTATACTGAAAGGGAGGTGAGAAATTTAACATACAAATAAATAAATGGTGGAAGTGCTGTGTTTATTTTAATTTAAGTGAATAAGTATGACAACAGGATAAATATAGCAAAATATGGAACATTGAATGCTCATGTTGAGTTTTAGCACATATCATGGGAGGAGCAACAGATTAAAGTGGAATATGTGAGGCTGCTGCTTATGTGTGGTGTATCATCTATCCCCCCCCCGAGAGCAAGAAGCCCATACAGGATTAGGCAGTGTATCACACTGGAAAACCTGTTATTTAGCTTCCACAACTACTTTTATAGATGTCACTACAACTTATAGACAGAGGTTTACTGAGAAACACAAGCATTTTGCAGAATCGTGCCTTCAGTCACAATGCAAAAAATAAAAAAGAAACAGTTCTGTATGAATTTTAGCAGCATACAAACTTCCATGTATCATTGAGGAGAAAATGCAAAATGAATTGTGTCACCACCTTGAACTACTCTCCAAGGATTAAGTTCTATTAAGTGTTTGGTGTGTTTCCCTGGGGCTACGGCTGTCCTGCAGAGAATATCATATTAGAGGAGAAAATAACACGCTTCACCACAACCTCAAAGACTGAGGGCATGCTTAAAAACTTTGTATTTTCCTCTCTTTCCAAGGTTTTGGACTGGAAGAGCTACTGCTTCATTTTACAACTTGCAGACAGTTAGCTTCAGCTCTCAACCCACTTTTAGTGATAAGCTCTTCTCTCTCTGACAACAAATCTACTGCCTACGTGACTCAGTTTAAACTAACTTGAGATTTCTCCTGAATGATTTATCATCCTCTAATAGAAGGCAACTCCAGCCTTATCAGTGTAGCTTTAAAACCCACAGTTCAATTCAAATAGTTTGTATCTGGCTCTCACTTTGAGCTAACTGAGCCAAATGTGATTATATAGCTGTTGATATGGATTTTTTTAATTAAAAAAAGAGTTTTTTATAGCAACTTGAGAATAAACAATAAACCTACATCTACAATATCCAAATACCAAGGGGAAAAGAAAAATAATCCCACAGAAAAAATTATACTGCTTTAGAATCACAGTTCATAAGCAATAATGTGAAAAATTGCTTAATCACCCCTTAAAATAAAACAGGTTAGTATGTCTGCATGTTTTTAAACAGGGTATATATGTATGTGGAATTGGAGGGGGTGCCTTTCTCAAAATTATGTCTCTGTTTTATGGTTCATATACTTTTCTCATAGATTTATTTTCTTTTGAAATCTGTGCGTGTGTGTGTGTCCCCCCCTTTTCTAGCACCTGGAAAGGTGACCAGCAGCAGCCCCCCCCCAAAAGGTAGGAAGCACCCCAAGCAGCACTCTTCCCAGAAATCGGGAGAATGGCTGGTTGCACAAAGTTGGTTAGAAACATTTGGGACTCCTCAGGCCAGCAATGGGTGGGAGGTTTGGTTGGACATTTGAGATTCTAGTGGTGAGGGCTATGGACTGGTTTGGATTCAGCACAACCAGCATGGCAAGGTAGAGAATGACAAGGTTCAGTTTCCAGAGAGGAAAGCCAAGACAAGCCAAATCCCGGTTTGTTGTGAGTCAGTCAAAACAATGACACAGCAAGCAATGCAGAGGACAGGCTGAAGCATCAGGTAGCAGGATCGAATGTGGTTTCAACACCAAACCTAGACTGAGACTCAGGTAAAGCTGTAGCTCCATCTGATTAGCCAGCTCCTCACAATGAGCAATGCTTCTTTGGTTAATGAGACACTGACTGCCTTAACAGTCATTGAATTTGACCCCAATGGCACAGAATCTAGTGCAGCTTAGTTGGGCCACACAACAGCAGGATCAGAGAATGGCAATTTGATCTCTCAGGCTGATGTTTTTTTCAAGTTGCACTACTGGAATGGTCTGCACCTTATGCCCAACTTGACATCCTGCTGTAGTCCCAAGTACTTCCACTTGCTCAAGTTGCTGTGCAACAAGCTTCTGCTAATGCAACTGCATTTCATATTGTACAACCTTTACTTCCATCCATATGCTAGTGCAACAGCCCTTGTGCTGGTGGTCAATCCGGGCCAATATCGGCAGACTCAATTTTTGTACTGTTTGAATGCTGAATTAATCTTTTATAAACAGGCATCTAATAATCAATGCAAAGAGTTGATAATCTTTCTTGGCAATGATTTACAGCACTTAATTATCCTTGCTTGTAGAAAGTAACACATTTTCATTATTGTCACTTTTGATAGGAACCACCCAAAGCCCACTGAAATCAATACGGCACTGGCGTTTTCGCTTGATTAAATTAATATAATATAACCCGCAGTTCATATTCCAGTCCCTTACCCAAAATTGAATGCATTTGAATACTTAATGATACTGAAAGATGAATGAACAAGAGATCACTCTCTTTTCTTTCATGTTACCACAAGTATGCTGAAAACATTGTATTTAAGAACACTCCCATTTAAAGCCATGTGCTATGCATGTTTACTCAGAAGCTGCACTCTGTTCAATTGAAAGAAATGTGCATAAGGCAACTGCTTTTGAACGCTATAGAATATAATACATTGGGAGCTCTTTGTGCTGCTTTTAAGACCATTACCCTGGTTGGATGGTATACTTTGAAACACTTTTGGCTAAAATATACATACTATTGATGTTCTGTGAAGGACAGTGCAGTGGATTCAGTATAAATCTTTCTCAACAGCTAATAATACCAACTTGGCTAATTGTTAAGACTGGTGATTTCAATATAATTGAATGGAAAGAATGTAGTTAAGCATTTAAGACTTCAATAACCTTCCTGAAAAAAATCAATACCACTTTTAAACTAGCCTCCCGGGCCTGAGGTTTTACAAGCATGTCGATAGCACTGAAAGCATTGCGCTGTCCAGCTCTGCATATTTGTCCCTTCCACACAGATCATTTACAGCATGAAAAAAGAAAAGTTGTTAGGGTACCTTTGGAAAACTCTCCAAACCAAGTCAAAATCAATATCTCTCTGGGGAGCAGACTGCTAGATATGATAACTTCTAGTTTGCATATGTGTGACTGTCAGCACATGACTGATTGCCTGGGTGTCTGATGGTAAAGATCAATAGTATCTTTTTAAAGTCCTGGAGACACAAAAGATGTTGAATCCAAATAGTTTATTGGATTCTTTTATCCCTGCGTCTGATAGAAACCTGTGGAGTCACTGGTGCACATGTTTTGTAAGTTAAACATTTAGGACCTTTTCACTGCTGTGCCGTATTCCAGTTCCCAAGCAATGGTAGAGTTGTGCACTCCCCAAGTCTGCTTAAACCACTAGACATGGGACTGGGACTACGAGTCCCAGAATCCCTGGCAGAAAAAATCTGCTATTCACAAAATTTCATCTGGGGAGAAGGCCCTCTTATGAGAGGAAGTGATAAGAAAGGGGGTGAAACTGTGCCCTTTTCCCCAGCAGAAAAGTAAATAGTATTTTACTGCTGGAGATTCCTGGTGGTAAAACATGATCCACCAGATCTCTGGAAATGCCCGTCACAGCTTCCGCTGCCATTTCCCCCTTCACTGGCAAGTTCTTAGCCTTTATAGCCAGGTCAACACAGGCCTACTCACCTCAATCTTTCTGGAAATCATTCAAACAAGGGTGAACATCCCTGCTAAGGATTTTGGCAACTATGTACAGCATCAGATAGGTACACACAGATGTACATGCACTTTGTGTTTCATGCACAGAAGTAAAATAAGATGAATGCACAGCTGTCGCTGAAAGCAACAAGCACACATTGCCTCCTCTAACTCCTAGAAACATCTGACAAAAGAAAACACACAGTGTGATGTCAAGTTATCTACCATGAGCTTGTATAATTCCACCACCACATTTTGTGATCAAGAATAACTTTAGTTATTTATACTCTGTGTGAAGAAAATTCCAAGATTCAGCTTCATTGGATGGGAAGGAGAAAAACATCTCTCTATCCACTTTATCCATACTGTGCATAGTTCTATACATCTCTCGCTCACTTTTTCTAACTAAAAAGTCCTAAAAGTTATAAGCTTTCCTCATATGGGAGTCACTCTGGTCATTTTGATTGTCCCTTTCCATCTGTACATTTTGAGACGAGGGAGCAAGAATGGTAGACAATATTCCAAGTGCCATTGCAACACAGAGTTGTATAACATCATTAGGGTAATGGTAGTTTTATTTTCAATTCCTTCCCTAATGAGTCATTGGATTGGATTTGCCTTTTCACAGCTGTCACACACTGGCTTTATGTTTTCACTGAGTTATTCTGAAGACCCTACACTGCCTATGTGCATTGAAGACCACCCCTCACCATACTCAATGTGCAGCTACACTGACCAAAACCTGCCATTCACCCAATTTGGAGAATTTTCTTATTTTTATTCTAACCGCCTTGGATTCTGTAGCATGATTTGTGAACTTGGCAACCTTATTTATGAACAAGTTTAAAAATATCAGCCCCAGCATAGATTCATAGGGAAATCCCACTTTTGACATGGTAGAAGGTCCATCCATGTCCCTTCTGCCCACACAAGGTGGGAAGAGATTTTTCATCTCTGCCATTGTAGCCTCATTCTAGACTGTTCCTTTTATGAGAAGACAAGCTGTCAGAATCAGATGTTTTCCTCATATTGAAAAATAATAATAATTCCTGAACAGGCAGCATTATTTTGCTCAGCTCCCCTGCTGTGCAACATCTCCAGACCTTCTGTGTGTTTACACAAACACAAAGGACAATGTCAAATCTTATTCAATCATTGTTTACTGGATATATAATTCCACTGATGGCTGCAAAACAATCCTGAGGATGAGATCTCGTAGAGTGCATTCTTAGCTATACAGAGCTCCATGCAAGTGGCCAAGATGCGGAAGCTTGATTTCTAAGGAATGTGGAAAAAAAACCCCAATTCTCATCTGTATACTCACATATTCCCAGGTTCTGAGCAATTCCACTATCATGCTTTTATACTATGATTACTAGATACCGTTAAACAGCACGGGGATTGGCAGACATCCTGTGCAAGAAAGGATGCCCTGAAATAAGATTAATATGGAGAACAAATGTCCCAAATTAATCCAAATTTAAAACAAACCCAGGCCAATTTGGTCTTATTCTGTTCCCAATGACTGATCAGGCACACAATAGGATCAAGTATTTTCCTTGTCAGCTTTCTCTTAGAGAGCATTTCCTTCCATAGTTTTCAGCTATGTTGCATTCTTACTATCATTTCTAGTGATAAATACATTTAAGCCAGAGGAGATAGGCCTTGGACGAGAAAATGAAAACCCGTAGAAATCCGATATATGGCTTGACTACTACTCCTATCACCTCTGCCTGCTGGTAATGCTGGCTGATATTTTCATACTCAACATTATCCAGGTACTCTATGAACAATTACGAACAATACTTATGCTTCCTACCACCCCTAGATGCTTATTTGGGCAAGAATGTTTTCTACAGTGTTGTCAAAATGGGGTTGTAGTCAACTAAATTCTATTCTGGTTAAACCCACTGAAATTAATGAACCTAAATTAGTCATGTTGATTAACATTAATGGGTCTACTATGAGCAGGACTAGCATTGAATATAACCCAATATATTTTAAATAGCTAGGGAAGACATCTAAACATGATCACAAGTAAAAATTACAAAAAAGAGAGACATTTGTAACCAACACCCCTCCAACATTAACATAGTTGCAGATACCATTGGATAGTGTGTCCTTTGGCATCACACAAGGAAACAAATCGACTTCAGATATTTGTCAGCACTGCTATTGTCTCACAGTTGTGATGGGCTGTCCTATCAAATCTTATAAACTTCTGTGTCAAAACAGCAGCACCAACTGCTTCCTTTGTTTACACCAATGTAAAATCTAGAGTAAAGCTGCTGAACGGCACCACTAAGATTACACAATCATCCAGCAAAGGCAGAACATAATAGAAATAGCTGCTTAAAGCTAATCAGGATTTAAATGTTTGTGTAAAGCTATTGTTTGTTACATCATATAAATAGTGTATGTGAGCACATTGTCCTGTAGGCAGATATTTAATGATTAAATATAAAATAGTTATTAATGTAAGAAAACTGCCTCTGGCACTGTAATGATTTCTTGGTAATCAATGTTAATCAAGGGGGAAATCTTAATATTATTTTGTACATCGTCTGAGCAACCCAAATCTCTATAAGAGAAGCTTTCTCCAACGAATAAAATGTTGTCTGCTGTACTACACTTGGACAAAATTTCCTTTTTGATAATGTTCAGCTGTATTACTAAGTGCCATGTTTAAAAAAAGGGGGGGAAGAACACTTCTCTGGCTCAGTATCATAAATAAAATTTACAGATGTACAAAGTTCAGCAGACCAGCTGCCCCAAGTCAGCTGATTTACAGGTGCAAAAGTTGTTGAAGTCAACCCCATAAATTGAATGAAACTCTTTTTTACAGATATGTAATATACCAGAACTACCTGATCAAACAAACAATTTTTTCAAACAAACTATCTTCTTTACTTGGGCTAATGAATTCTCCTGATTGTTTATTGCAATTGCTTCTTCTTTGCAGATAGTGATGGGCGTGTGGTCAGCTGAATTTACAGTTGCTATAGTTGGTGCAAGTTAAACCAACTACAGTTTCAAAGGGTCAGTGACAACATAACAGTGACACTACCTACAGCATCATTATGACCTGGGAGGGAATTCTTGGGAAACAGATTTCTTTCTCCATAGCATCTTCTTACTCAGTGAAAAGGAAATTATAATTGCTATGAAGAGAAGAGCAGGACTACCCATGACTGGGTGCATGTGCATGTAAGTCCATTAAACATAAACTGAAATCATGTCCATCTAGGGACCCATCTAGGGATTCTGAGCCTCCTGCTCCCTATTTACTATCAAACATACCCATAAGTAAAACAGAAACATCTATGCGAACATAGCAATATTTGATACCATCTTTTATTTCTGTACTTTAATCATAGCTTTGATTACAACTTCCTTAATGACACTTTTGAAGTTAAAATTAATGTTGAAAAGTTTAGGATAAAAAGAAATTCAACCCCTTTGGAGAGATATGAATTTGGTTTGCTCTACGCAATGCTCAAATCAAAGTATTCCAATATTAAGTTAGAAATCATTGCTATCCTATAATGAAGTTTTATGTGACCATCTCTCGTAGGAATAATTCCAATATAGCTCATTCACGCAGCTTTCGAGGTCATGCTTACCCTTTCCCGCTGGGTGGGATGGAGGGGTCTGCCATTATTATGGTATGCAGACCTTCATGATAAGCACCAGGCATCCATTTGAAGGCGTCTGCACCCAGCCCTCGCGCAGAACTAAGGTAGGCTGGATTGTGTCCAGTGATTTTTTTTCTTTAATAGTTTAACCAGTCTAAGAAGATGAAAGAATCTAATTATGTAATGTGTATCAGGATCACTAAGAAATTTGACAATTCCAGATAGAAAAAATTGAGTTGTACTGCAACATTAGGCAAATACACAGTCAGCTGAAAAGTTAACCCAGAGAAGATATTGATAATTTGTTGCTAAATCAGTGGACAGGAAGGGGGAGAGCAAATAAGCCAGCCATTTTTGCCAATGATGTGGAAAATATAGTTGGAAAAGTATTAGACTGACAATTCCCCCCCCCAAACTTGAGTTGAACTTCAATTTTTTAAAAAGCAAGAATTTGAATCTAAAACCATATCCAGATTATTGTTATTACTATTTTTTTATATTAAATTTGTATACCACCCTATACCCGTAGATCTCAGAGAAGTTCACAACATAAAATCACAATATGAAAAACACAAAATACATAAGAAAAATAAAGACAACCCGATGATCCCCACCCCCTTTAAAGATAATGAATATAAAGTCATTGATATAGTGGAAAATTCAAACATACTTGGGCCCCATATGTGTTTTTAAGATGGGGGAACTCAAGGTGCTCCAATATTAAATTTAAAAATAAATTCAAAGAGGAGCCCAACAGTAATGAAGTGGTACATATTATTATACAACAGCAGTGTTTACGGCTGGTTTTTCTCAGTGCTTTCTCCCTCTGTCCTCAAACATTAGCTCTTGGCTTAGTTTAGCAAGCGATTGGTTCAGTCTAGAGAATAGGCTGCTGATGTCCCTCTTTCTTTACTAATCATGCACCCCTCCCCAATGATGCCCAGGGGGTTCACCCACTGCCAATCTTAGGGGAGGCTGTAGTCTGGGGGCTAACAACCCAGCACCTGCAAACACCTGCTGCCCATGAAGGGCTTTATTTTTACCCCTAGTTAAAGGCCTACTGTTGTCTCCTGTGAGAAACTTGACAAATCAGATCAGCCTTTGGCTTGATTCAGCATAATTCTTATTTGCTTATTATTTATCAATCCCTGAACTCCTTGGAGGCAGGGGCGTATAAGAGGCACTAAATAAATTTATTGCTATTGAGCTTGGTGATTTGTTTTTCCACCTATCTATTTTATCTTCACATCAAACTCTAGCGAGCTTTAAGATTTAACTGACATTTAGACTTCTCCTTTTTACTTAGATTTTAGGTGGGCAGTTAAGACTTTTTGTTATTCTACTAGGCTTTTTGTGAATTATAATTTTGTTAGGCACAACTCTGCTTTGTGTTTTGACTCTCTCAGAATTTGGTTAACCAGTAACAAGCTTGCATACCAAGGCCAATGCAGCCTACCGGGCGAGCAGGCTGGGGCTTGATAATCCTCCTGTTTTTACTAGTTCTCTCAGGTGACAAGCAACTGAGTGGTCTAGCACCTGACAGGCCACAGTACAAGGCTGGTGACTTGCCTTTGGCTTGGTAGATTACAAATGATCCAGGCCAGGTCTGACCTACATAAATCAGAGCTTTTTCAGTGTCATAAATATGTGCTTTGAGAGGGAAAAGTAGTAGGTGAAGAAAAGGTTGACAACTTTCCCACCTGCTACTTCTCTGCATACCCACTCTGCAAAGGAAGAGAAAGCTCTGAAGGCAAACACTAGAGGAAGAAAGGATAGTTCAATCTCTAATTTTACAATTACCCGTATTTTTCGCACCATTGGACGCACTTTTTTACTCTTAAAAAGTAAGGGGAAATGTCTGTGCGTCCAATGGAGCGAATGTGTGGTCCCTAGAGCCAAATTGCCGGAGTGCAGCACACTCTTGGACTGGTCTTTGGTAGTGGTGGTGGAGCCGCGCTCCCCTGCTGGCAGCCTCGGCTTCCCCCTGCAGCCCCGGGAAGCTTTGGAGCAAGGGGAGGGCTGTGCGCCCCTGCCCCGCACTCCCGGGCTGTTGAATGGGGGTGGGGGGAGAGAGCCGCGCTCATCTGCCGTCAGCCTCGGCTTCCCCCTGCAGCCCCGGGAAGCTTTGGAGGAACGGGAGGGCTGTGCGCCCATCCCCCGCGCTTCTGGGCTGTTGAATGGGGGAGGTGGGGAGAGCCTCGCTCGTCTGCCGGCAGCCTCGGCTTCCCTCTGCAGCCCCGGGAAGCTTTGGAGCAAGGGAAGGGCTGTGCGCCCCTGCCCCGCACTCCTGGGCTGCTGAATGGGGGCGGGGGGGGGGAGAGCCGCGCTCATCTGCTGGCAGCCTCGGCTTCCCTCTGCAGCTTTGAAGCAACGGGAAGGCTGTGCGCCCATGCCCCACGCTCCAGGGCTGCTGAATGGGGTTGGGGGGGTGCTGCTGTGCCAGCAGCCTGCCCTTCCCCTCAAGGTTTGGAGCAGTGGGCAGGCTGTGCGCCCATGCCCCACGCTCCAGGGCTGCTGAATGGGGGTGGGGGGTGCTGCTGTGCCAGCAGCCTGCCCTTCCCCTCAAGGTTTGGAGCAGTGGGCAGGCTGTGCGCCCATGCCCCACGCTCCAGGGCTGCTGAATGGGGCTGGGGGGTGCTGCTCTGCCAGCAGCCTGCCCTTCCCCTCAAGGTTTGGAGCAGCGGGCAGGCTGTTCACTGAGAGGGGGGAGGAAGAGGACGGAGAGGAGGGGGACCAAGAAGCTGGGTGAAGGGAGATGAGGTACCATAGGTTGCCGTGAGTGGAGAGTCATGGTAGAGGGCAAAGGAGAGGGAGCAGTGAAGGGGAGAAATTGTAGACGTCACCTGAGGAGTTTGGGTGAAAGGGATGGAGAGGAGGAGGCTGAAAAAGGGGGCTGTTCTGCTTGGGGGGGGGGAGAGAAAAATGTGGGGAAAAGGAAAGCCTCCCAAGCCTGCCGCTGAGAAGCTCTGCTTGGCTGTTTCTTGACTGTAATTCAAGTAAAGGGAATGTTTGCGAGCAGCTGGCAGGCTGTTCGCTGAGAGAGGGGAGGAAGAGGATTGAGAGGAAAAAATGTGGCATTAGCAATGCTTTGGATGGATACGAAGATGGTATTTTACATGAAGATAGCGAAGAAAGTGATGTCAGTGACTGTGAGCAACTGAGCTTCATAAATTCTGACTTTAGCAGTGATGAGTTCTTGGGGTTCACAGAAGACTAGAAGAGTACTCAAACCTTAAAGTCTCTCTTCATTTGTTAATGACAGTGATGATGGTTCTTAATGCCATTGTTGACTGCTGTTCACTTTACATGGCTGTAATGTGATTCTGATATACCAGTTGTTTATTAAATACAGTAGTTTATACAACATTTGATTCAGAATATTTTTTCCTTGTTTTCCTCCTCTAAAAACTAGATGCGCCCTATGGTCGGGTGCGTCCAATGGAGCGAAAAATACGGTAATGGTTAAACTACCAGCTTTTAGGAGAAACCTGTGTTACAATTTCCAAGTTCAGTCCATTATGAAATGTTCTACTCTCTTCTTTCTTGGGAGAAAATGCAAATAAAAATAATGGATAGTAAAGTACATCTACTGGAACCATTTATTCACAGCCCAAATGTAAATTATTTTAAATCACACCATAGTTAATTATAATGTAAAAATTCTTTCCCCTGATAATTATCACAAAAGCCTCTTACTGTCTTTACCTACAGCCGGTCCTTTGGAATTTTTAATGAATTGCATGAAAATCCCTGAATGAATCTTCAACAGAGACTTTCATACAATATAATTTTTGCTTCAGAGCAGATATCTTATGCTTCATAGAAGACAGAAGACACAAAAAGCTTCCTCATGCCCCCCCATAAATTAAGCTGCAAAAGACATCACGTGACCAGAATATTTTGCTGATCCAGCCCAGTGATACAAGTAAAATGCTCACTACATAAATATCACATTGCTTTGCTGTAATTCCCAGAATCTGACATTTTTTTCTAGATTATTACATTGCATTCTGTTCACCCATTTTGTGTCACACTCATTGGCTGAGACTCTACTCAGGTCTCATGTAACTCCAATTTATCACAAACTCAGGAATGTCTAGACTAGAGCCAGTGTAGAAATTATCATCCTCTTACGAGTCCCAATCCCTGTTACATGGACACGAATATGATGGGGCAGCCCTAATTCATGCTACAAAATGGGTAAAAGCCAAGAAATCCACCACAGAGGTATCAGTACTGATGATCAATAACATCTACTGTCCGGCTCACAGAAAACAAAGAATTTTTTTATTTATTTTCAATACATAAGAGTATATTACATAAGTTGTTCTAGAAGGACACTGAAGAAATCCAGGAGAAGAAATACAAAAACTGGCAAAGAAAAAGAAATTTAGGGCCATGCTAGACTAAACTTTATTCTCATCTTTAGCCAAGACATGCATTTTCCCCCTGGTTATTAAAAGGAGGCTTTAGACCTCTGCCCACACCATGATTCTGATCCATGGTCCACATTGTGGTGTGGTGGGGGGAAGGCATCTAGGCTATTTGCAATGGAATAAAAGCTTCCATTGATGGGAACTTTCTGTTGGTTTAGTAGTAAATTTGGTTAAAGAACAAAAGGGCAATTCCCTGGATGCCTAAATCCCGGTTTGGGACAAGTATTCTTTGGTGAGGAAACTCCAGCAATGATTTAAAATCACAAAACATGCAGCAAAGTAAAGCATGGAAATATAGGCTGTTAGACATTTAAAATATCCCCTTCTAAGTTTCTTCCAAAGCTTCCCACTTTCCCTTAGCATCAGAAGAGACCACATGTTTGGTAAGTTAATTATGATTTACCGGTACTTACAAACGAAGCAAAGGTCAGGTTCATGTGCTTTTCCATATAGCAGCAAGAAAAGACAGGCAGTACAACTTAGTTTCAAAATTGGTAAATTAGTTTCAAAATTAGTAAATGTTTCTAAATTATTTGTATAGAAATACAAAGATGGCTTGCCAAAGTCATGAGGTCTGGGCTTGCAGCAACCAGTTCAGACAGCCTTACTGGTTGGTTACATGGTAGAAAAAAAGAATTGTGGAAAGTAGGAGAACAAAAAGTTTGGCAGCCCTTCCTCCCAAAGGCGTTACTTAGCTAAATCTTTCAGGACAGCATACTCTATGGTTTCAATCCCCTCATGCATTAATTAGAGTTAAGTATGTTGGTTTTGTGAGGCTGGATTTATCTCACACTTTCCTCAAATTGTAAAAAGCTGTCAGAAACGCCTGCAATTCAGATTGGGACCAAGGCATAGGCAAATAGTTAAAGCCCCTTCATGGTCCAAGTTCTGCTTGAGGTCTCACCTGCAGCTTGAAGTGGTTCAGCCCAGAGACAAGATTACCATCTCTGTGAGAACTGTGGATCAGAAAACAGTCAATTTCTGGCAACAGTGTCTATGGGTTTATCACTGAGGAGACACCCTGTCTCAGAAGTCTGCAGTGTTGCAGCTCTCAGGGAGCATAAGCTCCAATCTTTATGTCTGGAGCACACAATCCTACAAATCAAAAGGACCAAGCTTCAGATAATATGCAGGACTAGTGTTGATTCTTCCTGCTATGACAGAAGGAACAAGAGAACACATATAGCTGACACATAAGCAAATCAGAAAAATGCTTCCAGTAGGATAGGACTGCACCAAAAGACTCAACACACACACACATGAACGAACCACTTTTCACCACAATGCAGTCCCAAAGTATGTTCCCTTGGGTTTCTCAATTTACACCTTGGGTCCCTCCATTTATACACATCGCTACATGGAAACAGAGAGAGATATTGTGGATCAAGGGCCCGACCCCCGCTATGTGAAATAAACACACAAGGACACGTGATATAAGGTTAATGGGCAAGAAAAGGCCACAACTTTATTGATTACAGCAGTGAAAAGGTATTGGCTTAGGCATTGGATGACTATAGGAGGTGGGTTTATTCAACAGTAGGTGGAGCCTGTTGATGCTAATCCAACTATAGGCTCACCCCTGATGTCACCGAGGGTCGTGCCATGGCCTCCCGCCAAGCAGGCATCGGACGGAATACACGACCGCCAGATTCCTTTAACGGAATAACCCACGGTAGATAGCATAGGCGATGGCCACACCTAGCCCTTGACACACATGAATCCAATGCCTAACCTACCCACCAATACCACAAAAGTTGTGACGATTGCTACGAGGTAGGCAAAAAAACCAAAAAGCCTAATGCCAAATGGAAAAATTCCTACCAGGCCCCCCAGACAACCGGGGCGACCAACCTAAGGTCCATAGCAAGGCCAAAAAACCTAGACCCTGAGCTAAATGGGAGTGGAGGGTGGGTGACTCGCTGCGGGACAACGACGACTGAGGAGGAGGCGGAGCTGGAGCCGCAGCATTAAGCTGCCAAACACGCCCCCCGGAGTCATCTGGTTGGCTGCCTCCGGTGGGCGTGGGCGCCAGCCAGGTGAGGGGCGGGGGCTAAGGCCCCCGGCCAGGGGCGGAGCTCGGGCTCCCGCCCACAACCATTCCCCTCTCTTCCAGGGAGGAGAGTCTTTCTGTGGTGGCTGAAAGTTATTCTGCTGGTAATAAGAGAATAATCCCCTTCTCTCATTTTATAATCGCTATAGCATGATTCAAATATTTTATATTCATGCCCAATACATTCTCACTGTGTAAAAATTAATGTGGATATCAGAATAGAAACACAGAACCACTTGTTTCACAGTGTTCCATACCACAGGCCTGAACGTGCTTTAATTCTGGCTGTTAAGATCACCATAAAGTTAGCTTGACTTTATATGCAGGTATATCTCCTGAAGATATGAAAAGTAATACATGTTACAGTGCAGCCTCTTTTGCAGAACACGCTGAATGTTCTTTAGATTAGAATTACTATTTTCTAATGACTATTTCAACTCTAGCGCCAGCCTGTTCTGACACTTTTTATCATACCATTATTTTTTTGTGCAGAAGCTACAAGCCCTTGTAAGAGGTAAGGGTTTTTTCCCCTTCATATTTTGATATAGAAAAATTCTGATATACCTTTCCAGTTGCTTTAATGAAACTTTGCCATGGAAGATAAAATATGAAGAATGCAAAAGGTTTGTACCTATACCTCCTGGCTAAAATGTTCAAGAACTGCAGGATCAGATGAAGGATCTCTATACTTTGAACTTCAGTTTAATAGGCACTCTGTCAGTTCTCCCCATGACAAACTTATCACAAAGCATACAGAACACAGATAATAGAGGACTACTTCTTAAGATTCCATTTTGGGAATGGATGGTTAAAAATTGTCTATCATAGCCAATTAGCCTCAAAGGAAGACTATTTACAGCCTGTCAGCTGGGGAGTCTATTGCATGAGATCTATATTGGAAGAAATCCCAGGGTGTGTGTGTGTGTGAAATGAATGTATAAAATTAATAATAAATGGGTCATGTAATTTCAAGGACACTGAATAAGTGGTATTTTTAAAATTGGAAAGAAGTTTCAAGAAGCTGTAATTTTTACCTGTGAATATGCCCCACTGAATTTAGTGGAACTTATGAGTAAACATGCATAAGCCTAGGTTTCACCAAAAAACAACAAAACCAAACAACACTACTTTAGACCTGCTTTCTCCAATTTAGACTGCATCAACATTTGTTTGTTGCAGCCTAAACATTAAGTTGTACCACACACTGATTGCTTACTCAAGATATCTAAAGCACTATGGAGCTGAGCAACTTTATCCCCAAAGTGCCGTGCAAATCACTCACAACTTACGGCTGAGTGTTCCAGAGGCTGATCCTTGGCCACATCAGCCAAAGGAATAACTGACAGTGGTGAAAAGTAGGATAGACTGCTGTTTTCATGAAGACCCACACTGTCCCCTTGCTACTCAGCTCATCAGTGGGAAGATAGGGTGCGGGCAATGTAAGATTAGGTTGCGGGACAGAAGCTTTGACTTCAGTCCCCAAAGGCACACTCCTCCATTGTCTCCCAAGACAGACAGATGTCAACAGGGGGCAGAAGCAGCCCAGGAAAGTATGGGTGGCACATTTCTGAACTGACATTCACTTTAACACACACACACACACACACACACCACAGACCCCCCCAAACCCCATGATCCCTGAAATGATAGTCAAAGAAATGAAAACCTAGAACCTGGTTCTTGCATCACAAGGTTTCCAAGTATCTTCCTGAGATGCATGCACCTCCCATGTCCTACTGACAGATATTAAAATTGCAGGCCTGGCTCACCCATGAGGTGGGTTGAAGCAGCCATTTTGGGCAGCAGAAGTCCCTGAGGCAGTGCCCCTGCAGACTGTTGGTGGCATAGAAGCAGTGCTGACTTCAGTGCTGATTTCCAGCAAGGTCTCATGCTGAAGCTGCTTCTACATTTCTGCTGCTGGTGGTGGCAGAAGTGGGCAGCATTTCCTGTTTTGTCTCAAGTGGCGCAAGGGGACATACCACCCCTATGAAGTTGAGATTGTTGGCATGCACACACACATACACTGAGAGGACCCTAGTGCTTCTCCACCTGCCTTCCTGCCTGCTGAAAATAGGCTTGAAGATCATAGCCAACGGAAAGCATCTTTCATGCCAGAATGTGGCAAAGGATGCATTCTGAGACTGTGCCCTCCCCACCTGTGCCCAAAAAAAGGCCCCCTGAAAAGGAGTTGCTTTGGGGGGTGGAGTCATGACTCCTTAGATGAGACCCCTCCATATGAACTAAACCCCCCAGCATCAATTAAGCTCACATTTGTTATGAGGGTTGTTGTGGAGATTAAAGGGGGGGGGGAGCTTAACCCATTCCTCTGGGAAGATCACCCTCCCATTAGCCTTGAAAAAGCTAAAATACTTTTTAGAAGCCTGTTTGGGGGTAGGGAATGGGACTGAGTGAGCATATCTGTATGCCTAGCTATGCATGCATGAATGTTTTGTGTGTGCGCATCTGTATATGCAGGGTGTGTGCTGCATGTGTGTGTAATATTATGCGCCTGTGTGCAGTATGTGTGTGGAGGTAGCAAGTGAGCCTCTTAATTCTTACATGAGAAAGAGGGGGTGAAATGTGTTGGGTGCCCACAATTCCTCTCTCTCAGAATGCTACATGTGCCCACAGGCCCACAAGGTTGGTGACCTCAAACATTGCCAACAGGCTATGCATAGCAGAGAGGCATTTCACACCTGATCCTTTACCATAGGAACAGGTTCGGGAGTCCGTTAACTGTATGGGTGAAGCTGGGAATTTTGGAGAATGCAGTTTCAGTGACTGAGTCCCAATATTTTCCACTGCAGAAACATTTGATTTTTTTTAAAGTGTGGATGCTACTGTGTGTAAGTAATGGAACAGGGTTTAGGCCGTTGCTGCAACCAATTCCGTAATATTACTTTCAGAGCACAGGAAAATAAATATGGCATTTTGGTTAAGAATCCTGTGCTTAACTAATGCAGTTAGAGGACTCAAATTTTAAAAGAAACCACTACGCCAGGTCAGTTCATATTCTTCAAAGTTGCCAAGCAGTTCCAGGATATGTTAACTTCATATAGCACAGTTGTTTAGAAAAAGAATGTGCTCCATCATGATCACAGGTATTCATAACATTATATGGGGAAGAATAAGGCATCACACTTTGGGCTATTTCTCTTTTCAAAATAGGTACTGAAATCTCCATTCTTAATGGGAATAATGTATCAGGTCATCCAAAGAGGGATATATTGCTTAGCTTAGTTTATTGCCACCAAGCTGGATGTGTGGGGTATTATTATTATTATTATTACTACACTGTGCTCACAATAAGCGACAGCCACTTTTAAATGCTGCTTTTTACACCAATAAAAATAGTGCCTTGCTTTGCTTAAACTGAAAGAAAATAAATAGCTCTCATTATGTTACTGACTACCTTGAAGAAACTTTTGACTTTATTAATTTCTGTCAAATCCTTAGAAGCATACATTGATATTTCCCAGCAATTCAGCCTAATTTGGCAGGCAGTGCCAATCCTTCTTCAATCCGCGGACGACAACTTACAGTGCTCCTAGGTCATCTAATCAATGGTGAAATACAGAACTGCCAGACTTAATAAAATGTAAGCAATTCATCTGAATCCAGTGGGCTGTTTAGACCACTGGGAACCAATAGTAAGTAGACATGTGACAAGCATTCAGAAACTCTGCAACTTAGGTGCAGTTTGGCTTGCACATTTTCGTTTCAACCTGCAACTTTCTATATCGGGTTTACTCAAAACTTGGTTTCGTGTATTCGGGAAGGTACAAGTTTGGAAGTAAACTGTATCTCTGAGAGACACAGAGAAAGGGAGTCTAGCTTGTGCCCATTAGGTGGGTGAAGGACAGGGAGGCTTTATATATTTATTAAATTTGTATCTCACCTTTCCTCCCAAAGGAGTCTAGGTTAGGAAACATAACGTTAAAACGACACCTCTTGTAGAACGTAGCTTATCAGGTCAAGGTGGTTGCAGTACCAGTCACAGTGGGCCCTCCTCAATCCAGTAAATACAAACTGGATTGAAAATGGCCATAGCTTTATTTATTACAGATGTAGGTGGATCTTTTGCTCAGGCATTTGCTATTTGAGGTGAAAACACAAAGCCTGTGAATTGGAGGCTAAAGTGAGCTGGGGAAAAATACACACTGGCAAAATGTTCCTGCTCTATCCAGAGGTTCTGTTCATTCAAGAAAGAACACATATAGAACATACGATGAGCAACCACCTAATCTTGGATGTTCCTAATAAATAGGTTGGCTGAGATATTTATATCTGTGAAGGCTTTAACAGTTAATGCTATTTCATGGATTGTCTTTACTTACTTTTTGATTCAGATTCTTCCTTAAAGTGGGGAATTAATTAAAAATAAACACAACCATGAAGGCAGAGATAAATACAAACAAGAAATCAGCACCATTATCTAACATAAACACAGGTAAATTCCATTACCCTTGGAGGTTAAAAGCCTATTTGAAAAGAACAGTCCAGCTGATCATTTCTAACCAAATCCATAAATTCTTTGGTGGCCACAAAGAATACTGATTTAAGTTGCTAAAGAAAATCTAGCTTCCAATGTAGTAGGTAACCACAACAATTTCATTACTGGAACAATAGGTATCCAAAGGTGGGAGTGAGAGAGGGAGAAGGAGAAGGAGAAGGAGAAGGAGAAGGAGAAGGAGAAGGAGAGACTAGCCTCTTCATTCATTGGCTAAAAACACTAAAAGGCAGGGACTGCATTTGGGGGTGGCAAATGACTGGCATTTGGGGGTGACAAATCTAGCCAACCTGACAAAGGAAATGATTGAGTGACATGCCCATTAGCTGAAAAAGGAACTTACTTGGTCACATTTAAGTCCTTTTTAACTTCCCAGTTAAAAACTACATAGTAGGGTCCCATAGTAATGAGGCTTCTATTTCCCCTTTCCCAGACCTCAACAATGGCCTCAACAATGCACAACTTTTTGAAGAATGCCAGTGTCACAGCAAGACAGAGCCACCTGTCTTCTGGGCTGCACAATGCCACTTCTTAGGTATAGCTGGTGGGTTGCAAATGGATTTTAATTTGTTTATGGGTTCTGAGATACAAGCCTGATCAATACTGAATGGAACACACTAGCATGCTGCTGTAAATCAGAAGAAATACAATGAAGGTGAGAAATAATTCTTGATCAGCAACAATAAAATATGAATACCATTAGGTGCGTTGACACAAATCTTTAGTGCAAGCTATGAATGGCCCCAAATATTGTCAATTTCCTTCAAGTCAATGGAGCAACACTGAATTCAAAATCACTGGGCCCAGCTATTGTTTTCACCTCCTATGAATGCTGTAGATTGATTCTCTCAAAATTCGATTTCTGCATGCTGCTTTACAATTATGTAATGCAGTATAGCCCCGCCCTGTCCTTCTGGTCATGTCTTAAAGCACAATTCTAAGGATGTCTACTTTCTTAAGAGTAAGTATGTAGAATGCTGAAGTCCATATTACTGAAAATTTTGCATATAGAGAGAAATCTATTTCTGCCTTGTGATGCTGAATCACTACCCTCATTCAGAGAAGATGCAAGGTATTCTTTCATGCAAATTTATTCATGTTAAAACCTTTCTGGAATTCAACAATATTTATACAGCCCCCTTTTTAGTATGCATATTGTCACTCACACAATTCCCACCCCCTCTGGATCAATTCATGTAACATTACAGCTGACCTTATTAAAACTGCTGCTGCACCACTGATTTACACTCCCCCCAAAATGTATCCCCCTTAACTGAATTTTCAGGCACTACTTAAAAAGCATGAATCAGTACTAATTGCTTCATATTTAGCAGCTGAGAAAACCACAGCATGGACAAAGGTCTCCAGCAAACATCTGTGTAGGTCTCGGTGTGATGTAAGCTTAGTCACCCAAACAATTCCAAAGAGTTAACATGATACAATGAAAACTCACCATGCAGAGAACTGAACTACAGTCATCTGCTTGACAGCTATCCAAACATTGCATGTATTGAGCACAAAGGAAGTCACAGCATTAAAATGGATCAGCAAGCTGTACAGACATAAGCAATACAGTGTAGCTGCCCATTTGTTTCACATCCAAGGCTGGCTGTGTATGAGCACCAGCATCTGCACTTGCTTTCAACTCAGGAATATTTGTTTCTGTGTTCTAATATTTAGACTTCCAAAAAGCCTAAACAGACACCTGGTCTCCTCCTGCTGCACTTATTCCTATAGGCACGACTGCTACTTCCTGTGCTCTGACGTGTTTTGAATATGCATAGCTGTAAAAAAAACCTTACTTTATTTTTTATAGCATATCCTTCTTCTCTCCAAAAATAAACCCGAAGTGGCTCACAAAAATCAAAATCAAATGAAGTACCAAAAATACAGCTGCACAACAATAAAAAATGTGGATACCAGGAACAGGTGCAAGGGCAATAAGGGCTATAGCTATGGACAGAAGGAAGTAGCACCAGAAAAACTAGACAAGAACATTTCGGCCTTTTTCAATTAAACAGTTCAAGTCATTTTCTGTCTGACCTGAAGTCACATCCAAAGCCCTAGAAAGCCTTATGACTGCAAGCATGCAAATTAGAAGGGAAGTTAAACTTCTTCTCTGAAGTCATAATCCAATACAGCCTATAAAATGCCTCATACTTCTTTGAGCCAAAGAAAGACAAGCAATAAAAGAGGTGTGAATGAGATTGGCAAAAAGAGGTATGAGTGAAATTAGCAATATCAATTAAGAAGAACTGAGTTTTTGGAAGAGATGTGTTACACTCAGGGAGGGGGTATCTAGGGGACTCCGAGGGGCTTTCCCCCTGAAATTTTCAAGGAGGGGACTGGGCCCCCTTGATATCCCATGGTGACATGCACACAACATACCTGAAAGCCGTGCAACGTGCTCATGTCATGCACACACACTGCACAGCATGCACATGACACAACAGCATGTTGCACAGTGCCAACCTCCTCAATTGCAGGGGCAAGCCAGGGTGATTTGCGACAGTTCTCAGAGTTTATCCCGATTTCTATCCAGAGCTCTGGATGACCAGTATTTGTGAAACACATAAGAAAGAAGCTCCCCAACTCACCAAAAAATATTCTGAATATTAGTCAGATTTGGACAAAATGGGATTCCATACAAATATTTAGGTTCATAAAAGAAGAATGCTTTACCAGAAGGTATTTTTAACCATCACAATTTAATATGCTGTTAAGATTCAATCAGTTGATTCACCCTGAGCTTGCAAAATTTGCACTTGTTGTTGTTTAGTCATTTAGTCGTGTCCAACTCTTCGTGACCCCATGGACCAGAGCATGCCAGGCACTCCTGTCTTCCACTGCCTCCCGCAGTTTGGTCAAACTCATGTTGGTAGCTTCGAGAACACTGTCCAACCATCTCGTCCTCTGTTGTCCCCTTCTCCTTGTGCCCTCAATCTTTCCCAGCATCAGGGTCTTTTCCAGGGAGTCTTCTCTTCTCATGAGGTGGCCAAAGTATTGGAGCCTCAGCTTCAGGATCTGTCCTTCCAGTGAGCACTCAGGGCTGATTTCCTTTAAAATGGATCGGTTTGATCTTCTTGCAGTCCATGGGACTCTCAAGAGTCTCCTCCAGCACCATAATTCAAAAGCATCAATTCTTCGGCAATCAGCTTTCTTTATGGTCCAGCTCTCACTTCCATACATCACTACTGGGAAAACCATAGCTTTAACTATACGGACCTTTGTTGGCAAGGTGATGTCTCTGCTTTTTAAGATACTGTCTAGGTTTGTCATTGCTTTTCTGCCAAGAAGCAGGCGTCACTGCTGTCACCATCTGCAGTGATCATGGAACCCAAGAAAGTAAAATCTCTCACTGCCTCTATTTCTTCCCCTTCTATTTGCCAGCGGGTGACGGGACCAGAAACTTGCACTAACTTGGTTTATTTGGGGATATGGTGGTGGTGATACCTTTATTATGACAACAAACACTGATGAAACTAAGTTTGGGGACTTGGCAATGCAGATGAGAATTAATAGGCTCAAAACTGTCCTTCTGCTCATGTCCCAGTGCTCTCATGCTTTTACCCTCCAGCTCCAGTTTTCATTCCTGGGCAACCTCATTCAAAAGAGCCAACTCCTAGGGGCTGAGGAGCCTTCTCCCCTTGAGGGGGCCACCCCCCCAAACTGATAGGCACTGCCATTCCAATGTTTTGGCTCCTGAACACTGATAACCAGGAAGTGAGTGTTGCGGTTTTCGAATGTTCTTTGGAACCCGAATGTCCTGCAGGCAATCAGAAGCCATGCCTTGGTTTTCAAACGTTTTCAGAATTCAAACAGACTTCCGGAACAGATTATGCTTGAGAACCAAGGTACAGCTGTACAATGTAACTTTTAAAATAAGTGGAAAAGTTTCCCTCTCTCTCTCTCTCTCTCTCTCCATCTCTCTTACAGTGTGAGTCTGATTGTCTGAGGATTTATTTTTTTACTGATCTGGAAGTGGAGTAATTAATACAAAAATTTCAGGCCAGTGGTTCATAAACTTTCTCCACTTAATTATTTTTGTGCCTGTTACAGTATATCAATTGTAATGTACTATGTGAGATGCTGTATGGTTTTAAATTGTATTTATATTGCTGCTTTCATTTTATTTTTTGTATATTGTATTTTATGGAAATTTGAATTCCATCGAATACGATGGATATGCCATCTCCCGTCATCATCAACAATTTTACAAGCGCATCGTGGACCACCTGAATGAAGTTCACAAACCATGGGTGGTCCACAGAGCACACTTTGGGAAGCCCTGCCTTGGGCAAAGCAACTGAGAAGCATCTTTGTTGTTTTACATCAAGGGTTCCTTTGAAGGGCTTCCCCAAGGATAAGCTGGTGAATTCAGATTTCTCCAGAAACTAACAGAGCCATGCCTCAACTTTCAGGGAAATAGCTTGTCTCATTTCTGAGTCAATCTAATGTGATCCAAAAGGAGCTCTCTAATTAGGGCCAAACAGTGCCATGGAAATCGAAATTGTCCAGGCTGGCCTTACTGGTTCCCTAGATGGCAGAGTAAGATGACAGAAAAATTTAAATGAAATGTTTGCCTTTTCAGTTTTCTCTCTGTTGTTCCTTTTCCACATGCTGACTTTCTCCAACAAGTCAGCTCATTTTTCTCTCTCTGGTCTGCCTATTTGAATATTCATAGGACTGGTTTTTAAAAAATCTCTTTTAAGTTCATTTTCTTTGTTTAATTTCCACTCATAGAGATAGGAGACAGAGCATGTTAAAGAAAAAACAGAATCCTGTGTTTAATCACTTCACAATATTAAAATGACTAGATGGCATTTTGTTTGAACAAATACAGCAGCATTAATCATCTGAAATTTTTAATATATCTACTATACAAAGTTCAGTTTCACAAATGTTATATCCCAGTATACGCTTATGTTCCAGCAGTAAGAACAGGCCATTGAATCTCTCACTTGTATTTGTATTACTTGGGTTTGGAGGCAAGCTTCCATGGTCTGGCCTTACAGATGCTTTTAAAAAAAAAGATATTAGGGTAAAATGTTATCCAGCATGCCATTATATCTTTGGAAATAAAGCAGACAAAGTATTCACTGGTTAATTTATATGGGATTTGTATAATTATCAATGTAAATTTGTTTCAACTGGATTTAATTTGTTTGGACCATCTGCTGACATCTACTTTTTAGAGAAATCAATTTTTCCAAAGCAGGAAGACAAGAGTTAGTTACATGTTTCTTCCTCTGAATAGTTATTGAGCCTGCAGTTCCTCGATTTATTAACTTGTTTACATTTAGCAACCTGAAAGATTACATTTCTCAGTTATGTGGATACTAATAAAAGCTCAGAAGCCTGACCATTGGAATGCTAAAGTGCAAAACCAGAAGGTCGTAAGTACCATATGTATTTATCAGCTCAACTGATCATATACAGACTTAGAAGCTTAAAAGCCACAAGCGTTTTGCCAAAAATAAGCCCTTTATTGAACCCCAAAGTTGAGGGTGTCATATATTTTGCAATTATTAACCAAGCTATTCTTCGAGCACAAGCACAACTCCAAAAATGCAGCCAACCTTGTATACAGGAAAAAGTACCGTATGTTTAAAATACAATACATTGTACTATAAGCTATCTAGCTCTAACTGCAGCTGCTCTGTGGCTGCCTGATGCATTAGCCAATGGTGCCATGTTGACATGCAGATGCTACCACAAACAGGACCTAGCTTTTTTCACATTGCTGCAAACCACCATAAAACATAACACACATATAGACCATGAGCCATTCCATACAGCGGTTATTGTGAATTCAGACGTGAAAGCATATTGGCCAAATGCAAAATAGAAATTGCTTAGTTTGGACCTGAAGAGCAGCTAGCTTGCAGTTCCTATAAGACGAACTTTTGGAAAGCACTGGTGGAGAGGAATGAGAGTACGTGTCCTTTCACCACAGAAAGACTATTGCCAGCTCAGTAAACATATGAACTGGGTGACTTAAAAAACAAATTTCTAAGAGTCATCACAAGGCATGAAATTAAGAAATATGGAAGCTCAGAAAGAGCTCAAGGACTAAACAAAGAGGAAAAAGCAAGCAAGCAAGAATGAATTACTTAAAATAAATAAATCAGATGTAAGGGACTCATTATTTGGCTTTTCCTCAGATCTGCAAAACAGACTGCCGTAATCAAGATGCTTAACCTCACAACATGCATCTTTTTCACATTTAGCTGATGTGGTAAAGTCACCCATGCATTAAGATCGAACCTTTAGATGAAAGATATTGCATTTCCCCATCATGTATAAACCCATTAGGTTCTGTTCTATAATAATGAAATTCCTATCATAATCATTCTTTTCTCTTGAAACGTAATTTCAATGCATGGCATATTCCCCTGGAGCAACCAAGCCAAAGCTGTGTGTCTATTTTAGTTATTTTTTGTCAGAGCATTTACCTTTGTGTTATTTTGATAGGAAGGTTCATTTTAGATTAAGCTGATAATCACAAACACTTGTCAACTGTAATCAATCTGTTGGAAATGCAAACAGAATGTAATGTCTCAAAGTTTTCTGGCAAGCAGAAATAAAGAGTGATTTCTATATCTTTGAGAAGTGATAAGCTAGACGAAGAAGTTATGGGAAGGTTCTTACTGACTTGCTTTTCATAATGGCAGCCTCAGTGCATTGAGAACAAGCAGCTTAGAAACACGGGCAGGGGCAGTTGCAGTCCAGCACAGCTGCAGAAGAACTGAGGATCCTCTGCTGCGTGACTGACAGCGTCTTCAGCCTTGGCTGGTCATGGAGGCTTCCCGCCAAAAGTTCAAATTCAAGATGGCCAATCGGGGATGGTTTGGGGGGCATAGTGTTTGGAGACAGACCTGCGGGAGCCTGTTTCCACTCAGGTATGCCTCTCTGCCATATATCCCACCTGCCCACTCTGTATATCTGTGCACTCTCTGAAGGTAAGTGGAGAGTGCTTTACATGATCATGCTGTGGAGTTAATCAGTTGCTGTACTAGGGGCAAGGGAATAATTTGCCTGCAGATAAATTGGGCCTATCTGGGGGTTTTGCCTACCTCATAGCAACTGTCACAGCTTTCAGAGAAAAGGGCCTAAGTTGGATCCTTAGTTAAATTGGAACAAAGGTTTAGGATACCCCAGTAAAGGGTCCATGGGGATAGTTCTGTCTGAAGGCTCAGACAGGGGCTAATGGGTCATAACACTCCTCCAAGTGGTGGCCTGTCAGGTTTGCCCCATTTGATCTATGTCAGGGGGGAAATCCTTTAGAGCAGGATTGATCCTAATGGAGCAATCAACCAACAACTGGATAGGACTGATTCAGGATACATACCCGCTGCCTATACCAAAGTCTACGTACATCTGTTATCAGTGGTGTAGGAAGGGGGTGGAGGGGGCGGTCCGCCCCGGGTGCCACTCTGGGAGGGGTGACAAGATGGCCCCTGCCTCCCCACAGCTGTAGAGTGGCCGAGGGCGCCCGCAGTCCATACGGGCTGCCTCTCACACAGCAACTGTATGGGCTGCCGTGCATGCGCAGCCTGTATGGTAAGCGTGCAGGCCACATGAGCAGTCCGTATGGCCTGCGCCGCCCCAGGTGTCGGAGAGGGTTCTTCCGCCACTGTCTGTAATCAATAAAAGTTGGGGCTATTTCATTCCCAGGTCATTACTGATACCTTCACACCTCCAAACCCTGGTGAACCTGGGCTCACTGAGCCTTAGTCTGCCAATGCCTCTTATTTTATTACACAAGACTTATTTAAAAGGGAAGTTTAAAAAATGCAAAATCTGAAATATAGTTTGTGGTAAGAGACAGATATAACACTGCCAATCTGTAAGCCAGGGTCTGCAAATTGGAAGCAACCTTCCAAAACATACACGTCACCCTGAAACATTTTGTTTGCTTTAATCATGGCACTACACCAATGCTTACTTCGGAGTCAACAGATTTGCCACATTCATCATATACAATCACAGCAACTGCTGTGGCTGCAGAGACCAGTAACTCATAACTGTGGCTTCCTGCATTGTTTTTGCTGTGTTAGCAGCACTGAAGCGACCACTCTGGGGCATGAGCCCGGACAATGTCTTTGGAGGTCCTGGGCTTCCGAGAAGACAAAACTCCCCTCTTGGCCTCACAGATGTGGTCCAAAGGAAAGCAGAACAATATGTTTGGCACCAGCTTGCCAAAAGGAACTTGAAAGAAACTTTGGAAGTAAGCTTCAGTTCTACTGATGTTGCTAGAGCAGATTTCTCAACCGTGGGTCCCCATTCTGTTGCTGGCCTACAGCTCCCATCTTTGCAAACTAGCAATATCAGTGGTCAGGGATGATGGGAGTTGCAGTCCAACAATAGCTGGGGACCCAAGGATGAGAAAGGGTACACTAGATTAAAGGCCACCGTGCATTTTGGAAACTGCAAATGAAAGAAACACACTAATATTTTGAAAATTGTAATTTGTAAATAATAAATACATAATGGCAAATTTAAGAGAAGATTGTGCAGTTTTTGCTGCAACACCAAAACAAGGTCCTGTGTGACCAAGGTATTTAATGTAGCATGAGAATTCTTAACCTACAGGTGGTAAGTAGTATAATTGGTAAAGGAAGGGATGATAAATTATGCACTCACTCATCTCTCTTTCTTGGTGATGTTTGTTTGCCCTGGAACGGAATCATTTAATTTTTGCATAGTGGGAAGCAATGTCCAAGGTTCAATATCAAATTACTTTGCATCACCAGATTTGCAGCTGATTGTTTTAAAATGGACAAATCATAGTTTGAAACGTATTTTAATAATGCCCTTTTCCTTTATCAAAATGAAAGCTTGCCAGATATCATGTGAGAACACTGAACTTCACAGATGACATATGCATAGATATCTCTGAAGCAATAGATAAAGTACTAATGAATCAAGTCAAGTGCAATAAGGAACTTAGTATAAATTGAAATTTAGGCTGACAAGGTGGCATAACATTGCAATTGATTTTCTCTCTCCCCCTTTAATTCCACCTAGGATAGTTTTTGAAAAGGAAATCATAACTTTAACACGTTAGAAAATCTGTCTCCCAGAAAACTGTTCGATCATGAACAATTTCACTCCTTTAAGGTTTGCAGTATCAAAGGAGTACCTGAAATCTTGAGTACTTTCTGAAACATCTTAAGGATATTTGTGAAACTACAGTAAAACTTGCTGCTGGAGCATTGTGATTGACCAAGGCTAAATGGTATGTACTGATATGAGTTTCTGGGTGCTAGACACCCTAAATTCCTGGATTAAGTAAATGCCAGACTTTAATCTATGTTTAGAGTGTTAAAACTGGATAAGCCAGGCCATGTCCCTGTGTCAGGAAATCACATGGGAGACAAGCCATTAAGAAACACAAAGGGAAGTTAATGAGCCATTAGGAAAGCCAAAAAGAGAGGACTCTGTGCCAGATAGAAAATGGGAGGGGCCCCTCCCTCAACTCATAGTTTAGATAAGAAGACAAAGCAGAGTTTAAAAGTAGTCTCAGAGTTAGCTGTGAGGTGACCCAGGGGAAAGTGTTTGCAGTCTGAAAAAGTCAGCCAGCTGCAGAGAGTCACAGCCATGGTTGGTGTCTGTCTGAATCCATGGCTGAAGCAATACCCTCTTGAGAGTATCAATACTGTTGTCTATATGTGTAAATAAACCATATATCATAAAGACACTACTTTTCTGCTGTGCCTCATTCCCAAAAGAAAACACGAACCCTGGGAAGGCATGCCTGGAATCCCTGGAACCTTGCACTGCACAGAGACTGGGGTGGAGTGCAACAGTATCTATCTACTATATATGTCTTTGGAAACATGAAAGCACTTCAAAAGTTACAGAAAACATCTAGTCAACCCACAACTGAAACACTGAGTTCTAAAACTGTGCAGTAACAAGACAGCTCTATGTGTCTCATTTGCATAGCTCAAGGGTGGCTAACCTGTGCCCCCACCCTCATACTTTTTGGAGTCAAACTGACATCAGCCCCATCCAGCATGACCAACAAACAGTCAAGGATGATGGGAGCTGTGGACCAGGAACACCAGAAAGGCCACAGGTTAGTCACCCCAGCACAGATTGATAGTGATGTAAAATATATCACCAGGTAACAGCATCATCTGAAATTTTCTGTAATGACTGGAAAGTATGGAGCAGAACTAATAAATGTGGTTCGGTTTCCAATAAATGTGTACAGTTTGCTTCCCCTCCCTTTTCTCCTTGTTTGCAAATGACATCCAAAATGGATTGGAGGCACTGATGGACAAGAACTGCAGATAGAAAAGTATGGACCTCTTGGCTGTTCTTTGCACTCAGTCTGCTGTCAGGTCTATCAGATAATCTGATGGGATTTACCAACTAGACAGATCACAAACTATAGCTTGAGAAGAAATTGCTTTACCACACTTGTAGCCTGCCCTTCCTCCAATAAAACCAACCAATTATTTACTTGTCCCTGTAAATCCTGTATCTATTGCTTCTCAGGTTATGGATGCCAATCTCCAAGGACAACCATGTGGTGGGAGTATAAGGACACCTTCAAATGGCAAAGGAACCACTATGATCAGGCTATAGATCATGGGCAATGAGGTGAGAGCTTAAACGCTATCCTGTGTTTAGATGACATACTAAGTTGAAGCTTGCTAAGCTAAAAGGACCAGCGAGAAGCAAAGTAGGTGAGAGCTCATCTCTGCAAGCCAGGAGATTTATGCAGTTGGAGAACTCTGTTGAAACAAATGAGCAATGCACAGGTAGCTTGTCATAGCTACAGCCCTAAAAACATACTCTCTTCTATATCGTTGGGTTTGGCAAATGTATTACTTCCCCATTTGTGGCACAGTAGCCAACATTCACACAACAGCAGACAGGCAAATAGAACATGTATGGTCATAGTGCTCTCAGTGGGGGCAGAGAGTGTCTCAAATTGATCTCTCTCAGGGGGAGAGGGATGTGAGTTACATGGGCCAGCCAGAGTGCCCAGAGGGAAAGGCCAGAACTGCCTGACATTTAAGGCTGTTCCATCCCCTGTTCCCTCTCTTTTTGCCTTGCAATACCCTCCCTCCCTCTATAGTGTGAGCTTTGCCTAGCTGCCTTTTTTCTGGGACTGAGTAGGAATTTTGGGGGAACCCCTGATGAGCAATTTTGTCTCCCTGTTTTCACAGACTTCACCCTGTAGGGCACCTTGTGTTGATCTGACAAAATTTGGCTGTTTATCATTCAGTACAGGCAGGTAAAACCTTAATTCACTGCCAACCTTAGGCATTATGAGGATAAAGGGAAGTCTTCAGTCATCACTCAATAGTCTGAGGCTTTGGGGTGCCATTAGGGCCTGACCTGCGCACCATGGTAAACAATGGACAGCAGGACCCAGGTACACAGGTTGGACTTTAATTATTGAAGTTTCACTTAGCAAGGTGAAACTTCTTCCAATCCTTGGCTGGGGGGCAAATAATTTGGTAGCTCACGTGCCTGGAGGATGAGGGATACGTTCCTCACATGTAATCACTGATTCCTCTGCCTGCATTTAGTTAGTTGGCTAACCAGCAAATCTTCTAATTCATTGTATTTTATAAAACATAAGCTTTTTTAAAACCACCCAACATGTTGTCTTGAGTCTTCTTTCTCGGTATGGGGGCAAAATGCTAGCATGTTCCTTTAAAATCAGAAGAACTATGTTTTTGTTGCAGGCCTCGTCCCAAAACAATTAAACACAGAGTACACCAGACGTTGGTAGTGAGCCTATATAACCTTTTCATCACAACAAAGATATAGTAAGCATTTGAAAAGATTTTCTTATCTTGAATATAATGCTAACGTTGTTAAACTATAAAACAGATTTAAAACAGATTCATCTTTGCCTCAAAGAGAATTCTGAGACTATTAGAAAATGTTTTACTGAGCATTCAAAAGTTTAAAAGCTTAGACTTTTTTTTAAAAAAAAGGCTGCTCCTTTTTATGGATATTATTTTGTGTGAAGAATGTTCTGAGACTCAAGATACATTACTATGTAATGGCTGTATGATTTCACAGAGAGAAGACAAAGGAATAGTTTAAATATGCTTGCTTCAATATCCATACACAATTTATCTACTGTTTATTATGTATGCAGCTAATCTACGCTTAGCAATTCCATTTACCAAACGAAGCTTAAGCATTCCAGTAGACACAAACCTTTACATCACCATTGTTTCAAATGACTGTCTTACGCCCTACTGACTCATTTGAAGGCTTGCTTCCTGAATAGTGCATGAATGGGTTTGCAGAATGGTTCAGGCTTTATTAACAGTAGCTTAATAAACATGAGACATGATAATAAAATGACACTTAGTTTTGTAAAATGAATCGAGCACAGTATTGTCATTTGCTACTTACTGCCATAAGCAAATTGAGAAACTGAAAAATTGAGCCTCAATTCATTTTCCTAAGCAATATCAGCATACCATTTTACAAAAACATCCACATCTTTGATATCAAGATTGGGCTTTCAATCATGCTAAATCAGTTTTAAGCTCCACTAAGTGGCATTTGACATAATGATGCTTGTAACTGCCAATTGAGAGGAAAAAGCTATACAATCTATTATGCAAATGGCAGCATCTGATCCTGAAATGTTGGCAAACCAAAGCAAAGAATATCAAAAAGAACTATCAAGAGCACTGGATATACGATGAACTTCGACTGATGATTCTCCAAGGGTAAAATGATAGTTGCCTTAATCAGACACATTCAATAGCACAATGCAACAAAATGAGTACACCATTGTACTCTGTGGGACTTTCCTCCAAGTAAATATACATATAACAAGATTGCATAGCTTATATATTTTCATTTATTTGTCTCATATTTTATGATAAAAATTTTATAAAAATAATATATCAGTGTACTTTTGAGATATGGCAAGCAGATTTGATTTGAGCTCCTTTACAGCCATTAAAATATGTGTGCTGTAACACACTTCCTTTGCATCTATTTACAAATGCCTTTTAAATCTACCCTAGTGACATGAACATAACTTGTCAAATAAACACACCATGGGCATAGTCCCACTTGGATGCTGCACTCAGCTCTGAGCCAGCAAAAGCTCTCAATTTTTGAGCCTTAGCCTAATGGTAGAACACAGGGTTTGCATGCAGATGGTCTCAGGTTAAATTCCTAGCACCTCCAGGCAGCACTAGAAAACACTTCTGTCTGAAATCCTGTAAAGCTTGACATAAAATAGCTTGCAAAATGCTGTGCTGTCTTACATTTTTCTTGACAGAGAATTGCATATGTCACAAGTTCCTTCCATGTGTGTATAATAGTGCTATTTTTCCTAGAGAAAGAGGTACCGGAGCTCACCATGAATGCCTCCCTTGTTTTCTTATAATGGCAATGGAGCCCACCTGAGAGGTGCCAGAACCAAGTTCCAGCTGAAAAAAAGCCTTGGGTGCACCACACAACCACTGGTGAAAATGCTGCACTGCTGGCCTGCCCAGATTCCCACATTGTTGTAGACATCTGCAGTTAAGAAACCTATGCATGAGGAGATGGTCAAACACAGGTTTTCATGTGAGCAGGAGCCTTTCCTGATTCCTCAGTCAAGAAGGCTTAAATGTGCACTCAGTCTTTCCGGCCAGCTTTCCACAACTTAGTGCCTTCCAGATGCTTTGAACTAAGATTCCCATCCACCTTGGTCAACAAGGTTGATTGTCAAGGATGATGGGGCATGCAGTCCAAAACATTTATAAGGAACTAGGTTGAGAAAGGTTGTTTCAGCAGTCCATATGCATAAGTTCAATGAAACACTGAGCATTTGGTCTAATCCTTCCCCTTGGGGATATAAAATTACCAGGCAGCCAGGCCTGATGACATTAGGGTTATGAAATGGAGAGATCACAAATGGGCTGTATAACAGTTATGTTTGCTACAAAGTAAGAAGTCTGAGAGAAGACAAACTAAAGCAGCCCTTGATTTTTAAACTGGCACATCCAATGTAACGCAATCATTTATTCTAAGCAACATCCCCAAGTTGCTTTTCTGACTCTACAGTACCTATTGTTTTGGCTGTGGGTCAAAGATTTGCCGTTACTTCATCCAAGAACATAGTTAACCAGCTTCTGGCATCAATCTGTGAGGGTCAGCAAAGGAGCATAGTCTGCTACAGCCACAGCTGTCACATTGAACTTGTACAAAATACCTCTCATACTGTAATCATTGAAATGTAAGGCACAAAAGTAATACATAACAAGTTCAGTGCTTATGCCAAGCATATAAGAGTAATACTTTTTTTGTCAAGCTTAAGTATTGTTCTGCTGTCCACTGAAGTACTACTTTCAATCAATCAATCAGTCAGTCAGTCATGCTTTTTTGCATTTTAAAAGTCAGATTCTTATATAAAACATTCTAAATACAAACACACAGAGGCAAGTAATGAAAGCTCAAAAGGGTAGTGGTAAAGATAATGGTAATGTACTGAATGGAATGGGGAAGCAGCAGGAAATCTATGCATGCATGTATGGTCTGTGTTTTGGTGCATCACCAAGGATTAGAAAAAGGGATATGATTATGCAAATAGTAACAGGCTTGGTTATAAAGCTCGTTTAAGCACCCCTCTCATGAGGGTCTCTGATTATGACCCTTCCAGTTCTCCCTTATAAATGAAAAACACATTCCAACCCTGATGCAAAAATGACCCAGCTTCCAGCACTGTGTTGTTCCTTGTATTAAAGAACAAAGCTAGGAACTTGTAAGCAAATGACAAATGTTTTATTTTGCTTTAATACTAAAGAATTCCATCATGATTAATCTTCCAGCTTCTGCTGTTCCACACCCCTTTGCTCCTTGTTCCTTAAAGGAGCTTCACTCGCAAACACCACACTCAGAGAAAGGAATGCAAGGGGACTTTGTGCACAGAGCCCTGTGCATCTGGCTTTGGAAATCTTCCAAGCACGTGCACACACGCAGTGTGAATGCCAAACGCCATAAACAGACATTTTGCTACCAACATTTTAATGATGAACAATTATTCCAAATCCTGTATCGGTGAAAAGCCACATGAAATTTTTGTTGTTCCTTTTCTATGCCAGCATCATAAAAATATTTCTACAAGATTAATAATAATAATAAAAAACCCGAACAGATGGATGCAGTTCCTGGTTGTGTGGGCCAGGCTGTTACTTCGGTTAAATTAGAGAAATACCAGTACTTTGACAACTTGGTTGCTTGTTGGATGTTGACGATAATACCAAAAGGAAAAAAAATTCAGAGACAATGCTGCTGGGAACAAAAAATAATCCTGCAACATAAATAAATGAATAAGAAATGCACACACTCCACCACTGGCCTCCTTGTACTGTAATAAAGTACCATATTTTTCAGTGTGTAAGACCAGGTTTTTTTCCTTAAAAATGTCAAAAATTAGGGGGTGTCTTATACACGGATACATCTCCCCCCCCATTTTCTTAAATTTGAGTCCCCCAAAATAGGGGACGTCTTATACATGGGGGCGTCTTATAGACGGAAAAATACAATATATCTCCACTGATATTCTAATGATTGGGAATCCCTCTGTAAATGAAATGGAAAAACAAAGCCTCTTTCACTGTGGGGTGAAGGGAGAAAACTTTCAAAAAATTGGAGGTCAGGTTTTGGGCACAGTACTAGTATTTGCAACGGCAGGGGGAGGCGGAAATGTACATTTTATTAATTATGCTTGGTTTTGACCCATACCTCACCCAATTTTTTTATAGGAATCCACCGCCTGAACTTCTGAGCTGTCACTTTATTTCTTTAAAAATCAGTAAGTCATGCCACATACACAGAGTCATCACTTTGGAGATGAGGAAAAGGTGACAATAGCCATTTCTAGAACTACACAGCTTTTCAAATAAAATTGAAGTGTCATCTAAAGCCAATTCTTGGTTAATACATTGAACAGTAAAGCAAGCATAAACTATATTTTCCTATTAACAATTAATGGTCATTTGAACATAAGTGATGAAGGGCTGTTCAAGAGGAACTTGGTCTTTTATTTGAAGTTTTGAGGAATGTGGTTGAATGGAAAACTTTCGAGTAATTATAGAAAGATCTTGGCTATGGGGAAATATGTAATATGGCATTATATTAAATCCTGTGTATATTTTAATTTTGTTCCAGATAATTATGAAAAAGCAAAGTCTCAGCGGAGCTGAAAGACTCTTTTATGGAAGCACCCCTTGCCTTATGGAAGCATTTATCTCAGAAGGGGAAGCAGCTCCTGATTCTGGAGAAAAGTAGCAGCAATTCCCTCAAAACACATTATGCACAATAGCGACTTGTAGTGAGTCCTTGAAGACCTTGTCCCTGCCCATTTTCACCTGAACTAGAAGAGCATAGCCCTGTCTTTCTCTAGCCACAAAAGAAGCTACTGCAGCTAGAGGTGATACCCACAGGCATCTGGCTGATGCCCTAGATGGGTCATTGGTCTGATCCAGTAGGCTCTTTTTATATTATTAGGTGCCTAGCTATTAATATGAATATTAGTCAGTTTGCTAATGTGGGTGTATAATACTAATTTTGTGAAATTATGTATTTATGACTATATTTTTGATGTACCTACAATATATTTTGAGAAACGCTTGCAAAAATGAAACATATGGAAGACAAAAAAAAAAAAATGAGAACCAATCTCAATAATCTAAAGTGTATTGCATTTATTAAAAATTGAAATACTCTTCATCTTCCTGAAACTGGTCCTCCTTTTTCGTCCTCAGTGTTCTTAAGAGCTGCTTTCAGCAGTTTTTCTTTAAAATAAATAAATCTGATGATGATAATGATGGTAGTGATGCTTCCATAAATATTATTTTTGTCCTCTACCACAGGTTGAGTTTGCATCAGTTGTTGCTGCCCTCATTTCCCTGCTTCCCCACAGTGTACAAAAGCCAGATTATAAAAATCATATACTACTCTAGTACATGAATATTTTGATCAAGTGTAACAACATCATGACCCTCTGTAAAAGCAATTAATTTCTTTAATCTCGAAGCCATCCTAAGGCTCACTGCCTTCTGCTTCACGTCACCTTTATGTGACGTGCTTCAGGCTATAAGAAAGATGTGAACACCATATTTGAAAATGTTTCCAATACTTCTCAAGTAAAATCAGCATAGGAAAGATATGTATTTATTTAACACAACTTCCACAGGCTTAATAATTTAAACAATGTTATTACCCATGCCCAATGCATATTCTCAGTCTGTCTATATCAAGAGAAGCCAATGTAGTGGCAAATTCCTATCCTCCCTGACTTTTGGTCATGCTGCCTAAAATGAATGGGAGTTGTAGTCCAAAAGCATCTTGAGGATCAGAACTTAGCCATTCCTGGTCTACATGTTGCCATGTACAGTATACCCTTGACAGCTACATGTGTAGCAGAAACCTTTAAAAGTAGGCATGTGTGGTTATCACCATCTCATTATTACCTCGACATATATTCCAGGTCATTATTACCAGGACCACATATTCTATGGTCACATTCATAGAATAGTCATGTTTATGGGGAACACATGTATGGTAAAAATCCCTCAGTGTTGCAAACCTGTCTGGTCCTGCCCCCAACTTTCACACCAAGAGCTTAGGTCCTCAAAGGGGCACTTGGATTTTCAGTTGTTCCTGCTTTTCAGACCTTTGACACTAGATGCAAAAGTCAGAGACAGGGGCTAAATGACTGCAGCATTGCCAGACAGGAGGACATAGCCCGTGTGAAACCTGGGTTGTTTCTGGGGGAGCAGTTGTACCGGGCTGCTCCAGCTCGCTACCTGGCGGATATCCACTACGTGGAATACCGCAGATTATTTACTGCGGCTAGGCTGAATGTTCTTGACTCGGCGGTTCTGAAGGGAAGATATGGAGGAGTCCCATATGACCAGAGATTATGCCACTGTGCATTGGGTGAGGTAGAATCCACAGAGCACATTTTACTGAGCTGTCCCATTTACAACGATTTAAGACAGTACCTTATAACTCCACACTTACCCCAGCTCAGTTCCCGACAAAGAGGAAAGCAGACAGCATATCTGCTAAATAAGTCTTCTGGGAAAACAACTTTGTCAGTGGCTAAATTCCTTTTCCTGGCACTCAAGTGTCGGAAACGTATAACTGAATGCTTTGATGTGGGTTATCTGTGAGAGGTCTAGTACTGTGGCCCTACCTTATTTATGTACCCCTATGATGTTATAGTTTATAATTATTGTGTAATGTTTTATTTCTGACTATCGGTCGAATAAAGGAAATTGATTGATTGACTGCAGCAATGACAGCCCTTTCTGTCCTGCACCGCATTGTTTCATGTGTTCACTGAACATGCAAAAGAAGAAGAACTATGAATGGTGTTTATTTCACAGAACATTCCTATGGGAGATTCTACTCAAAGATAAATGCAACTCATGGGGAGGGGAAGTCTCTAAGACATGACAGCAATTCAACTAGTTTTTCTGAGCTTCAGGGACCTAAAATTTTCATTTTGGAATTTGTCAACTCAGATAGTTAAAAATTACCAGTAATCATCATCATCATCATCATCACAATTTGTAGCCAAAACCATTATACATCAGACATATTTGCTTCTCAGGCAGAGAAAACAACAACAAATGAAAGAATGAAAAGAAAAGACAGGGTGAAGAGCACTATATAAATTTAATAAACAACAACAACAACATCAGCAATGCTTAAGGTTTTCTTACAGGCATCTGGTTGACCACTGTGAGAACAGAATGCTGGACTAGATGGGCAACTGGCCTGATCTAGCAGGCTTTTTTTATGTTCCTAAATTGAATTGGGTCTTCTCTTATCATCCATTAAGTTCCATGGGGTGTTGATATTTATTGCTTCTAACCATATGTTTAAATCAGACTATGCTTTCCTGTCTTTTTTTACACTTTCATGGGATGTCACAGTGTTTAAAGACAATGACTTAAGCCACAGCAGCACAGGAACTTCCAACAGAACACTGCTGCTATCACTTTACACCTACATTTTAGGGACAGTTTAGAATAAGATCATGCTTCCCTTCAGGTTCATGTCCTCAGAGCTAAATTTCCTTTCCCTACCCCTTTCCCCAAAAGGATTCTTCCAGTACTGAAGGCAACTGCTGGCAAGACAGACATCACATTTTCTCCTAAAAAAAATATAAAATAACCGCAAGGGTTTTGCCACTTGGTGACAATGCAGAAGCAGGGCATTCTCAGCAACAGCACCCATTCTATGATAGAGTTTCCTCTGTCAGGTCATTCTTGGGGCAAAGATAGTCATGGCCTTTAAATGCTTATTTTAAAATTACATTTAATGTATGGCTCTCAATAATTAATTATATATTTTTGTATATGGCTCAATTTTATTTGTGATATATAATTTTGTTCAGTGCTTTATCTAGTTTTAAGGGAATTTTATTAAATGCTACTGTTGCCTTGTTATATACATTATTTAATTAATATTTATTTATTTATTGGGTTTATTATGCAATTAGAAGCTGTTTCCCTTTTATGCTTCTCTCTCTCTTATCATATATTTTTGTGGGTGTCAAAAACTAATGTATCCTGAAGCCAGAGAAAAAGCTTTGCCAGAGAAAAGATGATCAGTACATAGAATTCCCACTCAGAAATATCACAGGTCTCCCAGGGCAAAAGTGCAGAGAAAAATGAAAAATCTTTACCATATGCTAAGGGAAGGGGCAGCATATTATAACTTCCCTTATTTCAGCCTAATAGGCAAAAAACAACAACCCAAAAAGCAGAACACTTCAAAACTCAATATCAGAATTTGCAAGCTTCAAGTATCACTACTGAACTTTTCAGTCATAATAAATCTCGATACTTTAACCTGTTGGCAGCTTCTTTTATGCTGCTGATTGCCTCCTGGGTCTACCAGCTGTACTAATTTAAATTCTCTAATACCTAAGCATTTTAGCAACAATGCCTAGCATTAATTAATGTGAAATACTCAGCTGTACCCAACTTTCATCTGTCTGCATCTACAATGCTATCAAATAAATGGAAAGATCAAGTTGTAACATTTGCTACTTGGGAAGCAGAGGGGGATGAAAACCCAGTTTAATGTGGCTAGAAAGGGCAGGGAAGGGGGAAAGCTAAGTTTGGTCTTCCAGGAGAGGCAATTTCCGAGTGGGAGGAGCACCTGCTGGAAACTGGCAGGACCATAAAAAGTCCACCAGGATTTTTCATGATAGAAAATTCTCCCTGGCAAAGCTCCAAAGGATGGATAAAGGTGTAACCACCAGGTTACCTACAGCTCCCAAGAAGCTTGACTGGGAAAAATTAAGCCTCTGAAGCAGAGGAAACTAGAGATCACTCTTTAAATCCTAAATTTTATTCATTTCTCACTTTTAAGATATACCGTATTTTTTGCTCTATAAGACTCACTTTTTCCCTCCTAAAAAGTAAGGGGAAATGTGTATGAGTCTTATGGAGTGAGTGCAGGCTGTGCAGCTATCCCAGAAGCCAGAACAGCAAGAGGGATTGCTGCTTTCGCTGTGCAGCTATCCCTCTTGTTGTTCTGGCTTCTGAGATTCAGAATATTTTTTTCTTGTTTTCCTCCTCCAAAAACTAGGTGTGTCTTATGGTCTGGTGCGTCTTATAGAGCGAAAAAATTGGCACTTTCCTTTATTTTTCTCTCTGTAATGACCGAGGAAAAGCAACAGGCAAAGCAGCTATGGAAAAGGACAAGGTAGTCATTATAATGTGGAAAATGAAAAACAATAAGCATATGTCATGGAAATGCAAGCTATTCGCCTAAGGTCACATATTATCTTAATTTTAAATACTGAATCAATGGTAAATGTTTAGCTATGAACAACACTATGTTACAGATCAGGGCTAAAAGATGAAATGGGTAAACTTTCTTTTGATGCATCTTTTTGCATAAATAAATACAATTAGTTTACATGTTGAAATGAAATACAGGAAACAAGTTGTTGTTTAGTCGTTTAGTCGTGTCCGACTCTTTGTGACCCCATGGACCAGAGCACGCCAGGCACTCCTGTCTTCCACTGCCTCCCGCAGTTTGGTCAAACTCATGCTGGCAGCTTTGAGAACACATAGTGGTGCTTATTTATGAGTAAAGAAGATGTGGACTCTGCTGCAAATAACTTCACATTCATGCTTAGGTAAGTTAACAGACATGCTGCAAATGAGGCTGCTATCTTCTAATTTGAAGAAACATATACTCTGTATTAACACACTGGCAGTGTATCCTGTGGACTCTGGAGTTGCACCAGAACCCTTCTTATATCAAGAGTTCAGTGATCAAGGGTGAGAATATTTCCCACTAAATACAACAGAAACCAATATGTCTCGACATACATCACTGTTGGATACTAATGAGGCCAGGACCTGATATGTTGCCAAAGATCAAGTTTAAACAGTACGGAAACTAAGTAAGTGTTAGTGCAAGTAGGAGCCATTTCAAATTTGTTCTTCAGTGCGCCTGCATTTGTGAAATGGCATTGCAATTGACTTCTCAATAAGGGTACTATATACATATAAATAGGGTCCAAAGATTTTTAGAGACAATTTCAGACAATTTCTAACTGCAACACTCAAGGCAGGAAGTGAAGCTGAACCAATAGCCCACATATAGGCTTGAGAAGAATGCTCCTGGATGACATTTGGACATCAAAAGATCACGCAGCTGGGAAACATTCTTGTCCGTCTAAACCAAAAATGGCAAGCTACATATCCACTGCAGCTATTAACCAACTAAGACAGATTTTGAGTTGCTTACCCTTTCTAACTATTTATCAGATTCAAAATAGGACATTTAGGCCCAGTTTAGATGCAGTTACAAACCACGGTGTTTAGTGAGTCTTGACCTCATATGTTTGTTCTCTTCTCTCTCCTCCCCCCCCCCCAATATGATGGACTCTTTAAAGATTGCAGGAACAATCTGGACTACATACCACTTGCAGATCATTTCCTGCACAGGCTCAAATTTCTTTTCCTCAGAATTCATCAGTTAAAGTAAAATTGCCTGCCAAGATCATGTGTGACTATTTAGTTCAATCATGACTAGATTGCTGTTAAATGTCTGATTAGGAAACATGGATAGCAAAGTATTTCTACATTTAGTTGAATTAAACAGACATCGCTGTCTACTTGAAATAGCCTAAAAGCACTTCAGAACTTTTTATTTCTAGTGACATGCCTCCCATTATGATGGGTGGAATGTTTGTGCTCAGAGCTGTGGTCTAAACCACTTGAGCCTCTTAGACTTGCCGATTGGAAGGTCAGAGGTTCAAATCCGCTTGATGGTGGTGAGCTCCTACTGCTCTGTCCCAGCTTCTGCCAACCTAGCAGTTTGAAAGCACACTAGTGCAAGTAGATAAATAGGAACCACTGCGGCAGGATGGTAAATGGTGTTTCTGTGCACTCTGGTTTCCGTCACAGTGTTCTCTTGCACCAGAAGTGGTTTAGTCATGCTGGCCACATGACCCGGAAAACTATCTGTGGACAAACACCGGCTCCCTTGGCCTGAAAGCAAGATGGAATGCCACAACCCCATAGTCACCTTTGACTGGACTTAAGCATCTGGGGTCCTTTACCTTTTACCTTACCATAATACACTTGGACTCAAAAAGCAAACTGCAGCAGAAGTAAATCATAATAGAATAAAGAGTTTGAGTTGATTATATTTCTATTTATTAAATTTTAGTCATCATTTTCATAGAAAAAAGTCTCAAAGCCATTTCCAAGTTTAAAAATTCAAAAATACTATAAAATAGCCAAGAGCAGTTTCCATTACAGCAACAATTATGATCTGCTGACAAAACCTGGTGAGTTTACTGAAGCAGCTTCCTGAATGCAATTTAAAACAGGATGCCATCTGGAGGAATGCAAGATCTGCAACATTACATGGTATGGAAGTTATATTATAAACTAGCAGTAATCTTGATGTTTCTGAAAGAATTTGATTATCCTCATCTAGACAGTGACAAAATTCGTAAAGGAGATGAAAAATATTGACTGTATTTGTTTAGATATTGTAAGAAATTGCATTTGTTATATTAGCAATATTCCACTGGGAAATAATTACTGTGTTCAAATAACAGCATGTGACTGCTAAAATAAAGAGCTACAATTAAACACTGAGGTGATACTTGAATGATACTGCTAATGGAACACACAGCAGAAATATGTTCTAGAATATAGCAGGACTGCAAATTACCATGCAGAAAGGATTATTCTTGTCTTTTCTTACACAACTGACAGCACATTGCAGAGCAGCCAAATGATGAACGTATAAAGATTCTTCTTGGTATCTTAACTATTAGATTATCTAACTCTTCAAAGCTATTCAGGGGCAACTGGGAAATAACTTAAGAAGAGCCTTCTTCTCCATGCTGTCAAAAGCCATAAATATATACTGGCAGGTACTAAACTGGAACCCAACCACAAACACCTAATAACATCACAAACTTTATTAACAGAAGTTAGGACTGCATACCACACACCGTAGGCTCCCTTAGAATTATGTGTTATGTCTTAGTCTTATGTCTTATGCCAGCACTTTTAGCATTCAGCACACAGCAGCTCAAAGCTGCTGATCCCTAGTTGGCATCAGACTCACTGTTGCTTTTGTATACTTCCAGATTTTCAAAGCAAGATCCATAGCAGAACCCACTCCAGCCAAACTTTCCTCTGTTTCATTGATTTCACTCACCATTGTAGGTAGGGAGCGATCACTCCTAACTTTCCTGGAGATCATAAGCTCTAGGTTTAAGGCACAATGATTTCCAGAGTTCAGACCTGCTTTACTACCACATTATCCCAGTATTTACTGTAGAGTATCACATATTTTATTAAGGCCAATAATAGCACTTAATGTTAAGCTGATGCATCTGGAGGGCTTCTGTATTGATTGGTCTATAATGCGCTTTTTTCTGGCCAATATATTCCAACCAACACTTCATTTTGGTGTAGCGCAATGGATTAGCTCACCCAGGAGAGTTGCATTTATTACTAATGCTTTTATTGATCTGTATGGCTTTTTTTTATTTGCCACAGTCTTGTGTAAGTTCTTATCACAGCAAAATGAACTAATAGAAACCTGCCAGGAAAAAAAATTCCAACATAAATCTTAATGTAACATATCGTATCAAAGGATCTGATCAATATTTTCTTTTAATGTGTATTACTGACTTGGCACTGCTAGACACAGAGCTTAATTTAAGATTTGGATACACTCGGCCTTAAGTTTCTATCACAGCAATTGCTTCAATTTATTTAGTTTACATATTTGTATCATCTAATCATGACACCCATCCTAACAAAATTGAGAAAGCTCAAATAAAAATAGCAAAAGTCCTTTTTTCAGCCTTTGGACATCACTGGCATTCCAATGTATTACAAAGGAGTCCAGTTGCAATATCACATGGACCCGTAGAACCAGGAGAGGGTTGCACTAGATGACCTTTGAGGCCCCTTCAAAAGCTACAATTCTCTCTCTTTTCCCATGGAATTTCTCGTTCTATTCTATTATTGTTTTAATGTGGTGAGTTCAGCCCCTCCAGGGAAATCCCATGCTCACAATACATTTCTCAGTCCTGAAAAGTCTCCTAGAAGAAAGTTTACATGTACTTGTGGCAGACATATCACATAGGCATTGGGAGTAATCACAAGGCTGGCTCCATCTGTTTAAAGATTCTTTGATTTGTGCCTCATCTAGAAACAAAGGCCACAGCTCACTCATAGAGCATAGAGCACATTGTAAAACTTCCAAGGTCCAGTCCCTGGACAGTTGGGTAAAAGGCTCCTATCTAAAACTCTGGAAAGCTTCTGCCCATTATTAGAAGGTAGAACCCTGGACTCTTTACTGTTACTTTGTTCTGCTGCAATCTTTCTAGAAATTACATCTGCCCCCAACCTCTGCTTGACCCATTTGCACATTTCCTGCCTGTATGCCTTTCTTTTCCTTATTTCTGTAGTCCCCCAATACAGTCATCTAAAACTCCCATCATCCCTGACCACTGGTCCTGCTAGCTAGGGATGATGGGAGTTGTAGTCCACCAATATCTGGGGACCCAGTTGTTTAGAAAAAGGCTGCTTTATATGGTGCTGGACTACAACTCCTACAGTTCCTGACCACTGGAAATGCTGACTGGAGATGATATTAGTTGACTTCAACTCACATCTGGAGTTACTATTATTTGATTTCAACGCACAGATTTACCTACAGCTGTGTTACACTAAATACATTCCTCACCCCATGAGCTAAAATGGCTCTGGAAAGGGATTGGTAAACAGGCAGAACTTCTAGTTCCATTGGGCAGCATAAAACAGCAAGAGTAATAAGAAAAAGAAGAATCAGAAATTGCTTTGTATTCTTCGCATTTGGCAAAAGGAAGTAACTCAGATGACTGCACTGTGATTTCAACATCATACGAATCACTGGGGAAGGGCATAGCTTAACAGTAGAGAGCATGCTTTGCTCGAAGAAACTCCCAGATGTATTTCTGCAATTTCCAGGGGGAAAGACTCATGTCTGAAACTGTGGAGAGCTATTGACAAGGCAGCTTCCTAGTCCATGAATGGCAGATGTTGGCTCCAATTATGCAAATCTCAAAAAGAGAAATCAACCATGCACCAATGTTTTTCATGCCCCCCCTCATAATATCTGTAATAAACAGTTTTAATTGTTTGTTTGTTAGTTTGTTTTATATACTGCCCTATACCCGGAGGTTTCAGGGCAGTTCACAAAAAAGGTTTTCCCTATTTTAATAGCCAAGATCTTAATTCCACTCCTAATAGGTTGCAAATATTTTGGGACACTGGGAGAGAGCAACCACCATGTGGCAGTAACCATTTTCCTCTAGCTCATCTACAAGGCAGGCCTTAAAATGGCAGCTCACCAACATGCTGTACAGAGCAGAGCAAAGGGGGCACATTAGATGATAGGAACACAGAAAAGCATTATATATTTAAAATACAAAACCAAAAAGGAAATAAACTAAAATAATAAAAGGAGTCCAATTATATAGAATTATTTGTAACTTGTAATAGCGGTAAGTGAGGAAACAATTCATGACAAATTCCAATTATAAAAAGAAATTATCTGTTCTGCAACAGCAATTTTAGTGACATTTATAATACAGAAGAAATCATGGAGCTTAATTATTGGAATTTACTGGTGCTACAGATGCTGTACTGAAACCTAATTAAATAGATCCGATAGCACTTCCAGACAGAAGGTTCCAAATGGGGAATTTGCTGATCCGTGTGTTGGTTTTAAAACCCAATCTTGATGACCTCTAAAATAAAAGGAGAAGGAACTTTGCAGAAAAATAAAATCATCACCCAGAGAAGGGACATTTGTGTTCTAGTTTTAAGATCACCAACCTGAAAATTATTTCACTTGATTAGCTTTTGTACCCTCAATAGAATTGTCAACATTATTTTTTTCTCCAGGGTTAATTAACCACTATTAAGAAGTGTATAAACTTTTTTTTCTTTCCATTTTGTATGTGATGTTACTATGACCTTACAGATGAGTGGAATCACTAGGTTCTGCTGCAAGAAAGCTTTTCAGAAGAATGGATTCAACTCACTCTATTTTATCAAATCTCTTATTAGATGAGGGCATCTGAAATGAATTCCTCAATCTATTTTCAGGCTTGAGCAGATATTATCGCCCTTGTAGCACTCTGGAGAGAGGGGATTGGGGAGTCTCAGCTCAGCCTGGGAAGATCTCAAGTCACTTTACACCATCCACCTTCCAGCTATTGATATTGCTCTGCATGATGGGAGGCCTTCAGACATGGAAGACGGGTAAAGAATAGGCTGAGCACATTATGGAGCACACAATGCCCCCTCTCTTATTTCTGGAATGTGCCTGAAGACCCGAGAAAGCAGGGGGTCCTGGGCATATTTCATAATTCCTTCAACTTGGGTTAAAAAAACCCCAAACCATTCCTTCCTTAGTCCCCTTCATTTCATTTTCTCAACTACATACTGTAACTTAACCCCATTCTATATGGAGTCCATGTGGCTGATCTAGAGATGTTTGGACACAGGAAGCATGCATGCACCCAGCTAAGATGGCTGGCACATTGTGCTTCACCAGCACAAAATCAGAGACAAGGGAGGTGAAAGGATCTCTTCCACCAAGTGACAGCTGTTACCAAGAGCTGACGTGGATTACTATGCATGCAAGAGTTGAATTCACAGTCCAGCACACTTAATATAATGTAGAATATATAAAGCAGGAAAATTTATGACTATTAGTATTCTTGCTGAGCCATGACACTGTTTATAAGTTTCATATACAACAATAAGGGTAGAACACATGCATACACACATTCACATTTCTTTTGCAGATGAGTTAGTTATGCATCCTTCAGTCAGTAAGTCTTAAGGTGTGTTGCCAGAAAATTTGAAAGACCAAAGTTTGCACCTGCCTAGTCCATTCTCTTGCAGACCTACACTCTTTTCAATTTTCATACAACCAGCTTCCTTCCTCTTCCCCTTGCAAGGCTCACCCTAGCCCTCTTTCTTCCAGAACTATTTTGTAGCAGCATGATAGGAGCGGGAAGTGAACAGGAGGGCTGCTTTTCCTAACCAAATGTGGACCATACTGAGTTGACCATTGGTTCTGGTAATAGGTTGGAAATCCTTGCAAGCAGCTATTCCCATGACATTCTACACTGGAAACATCAGATCTCATGAAATTTCTGTGGTCAACCTATATCTACTCCCATCACTGCAGCTAGAAAACACACTGCAGGGAGCAGCTAAGAACACCCTGAACATAAAGGTAAAGGGGCCCCTGACCATTAGGTCCAGTCGTGACCGACTCTGGGGTTGCGGTGCTCATCTCGCTTTATTGGCCGAGGGAGCCAGTGTACAACTTCCGGGTCATGTGGCCAGCAAGACTAAGCCGCTTCTGGCGAACCAGAGCAGTGCATGGAAACACCGTTTACCTTCCCAATGGAGTGGTTCCTATTTATCTACTTGCACTTTGATGTGCTTTCGAACTGCTAGGTTGGCAGGAGCAGGGACCGAGCAATGGGAGCTAACCCCATCACGGGGATTCCAACTGCCGCCCTTCTGATTGGCAAGTCCTAGGCTCTGTGGTTTAACACACAGCGCCACCTGCGTCCCCTACCTTGAACATAGTCAGCAATAATAAACGAGAACAGCTTGTTTTTTCCTGAATCAGAGTGTGGAGGACAGAAGAGAAGAGTTCTAAAACTCATCAACAAAAATAAGCATTCTGTTTATTTCAAGGGGCAGGGAAAAGAACATGTGGAGGAACTGGTAAGAAACAAGCCAGCAGATGCCATTGCAGAACACACCTAGGCATATAGAGTACAGGCACACTCTTGGTTATGGAAACCCTAGTGCAGAGATGTGAAGCCTATGGCTCTCCAGATGCTGCCAGACTACGACCCCCACAATTCCTCACCACTGGCCATGGCAGCTTTGGTTGCTGGGAGCTGGAGTCCAACAACATCAGGAGGCTCACTGGTTCTCCATTCCTGCCTTCGTGTACTATGTCAGGTTCTTTAAGTATGCCTAGATTTGGATACATCTCTGACCTGGTTTTTATCATCTATGTAGAGCTCTGGTCTGGATCACATTTCCATGTACATGGCACTTCCTAGAAATCTTGCTTGAAAGCTAGCTTCAAATATTTTGATATAAAGCAAGATTTCAGCTGCCTGAAGTTAAAATCAAATTTTTAATCCTTCTCACTAAAGTTTAAATCCTACTCCACATACTGCTGCACAGTCACATCATGATTAGGAATGGAGGCATCAAATCAAAACAGCTGAGACTGACAGGTTTTAGCTGCTAGCTGACAGGAGTGTCTGGTTGAGCAATTCTAAATCCTATCTGAGTGGAATTATATGTAAATAAATCTTAAATTGAATATTCATTCCCTAGCTTATTCTGATTGTATACAGAAGGTGCTGAATGTTAGCCAAGCTCCATTAAAAATGAAGGTGACTTTAAAGGCTCTCCCTAGATTCATTTTCAGATGTCTGTTAATCTGTATTTGATTTAAAACTTATTATACCATTTTAATTTTTTTTTAAATGCTTCCCATGAAGGGGTGTAAGTGGAACATCAACTTGTCTTTTAATCTCAGGAGTATAATTTACTATTCAGTCATATTTTAGAGCATGACAACTAACTAGGTGGTTAATAATTTCTTGTGCAAGAAGGAACATTACCAGAGATGCAGTTCACTAGACTATGAAACGGAATTTTAAAAATTATGAACAGCAATTCTAGAATTATGTCAAATTCCCACTATTGGTAGATGTGCTTGTATCATTAAAGCATTGCTTGAATTCTGCTTGCTGTTCCTCAGTCATCTCATTGCTGCATCCAGGCACTACTCCAGGGACTGCACAGCCTCTCCTGATTCAGATGATATGGATAAAGAGAGCTAAGTATCATCAGCCTAAACTGAGACTGGAATGAGTCTAGATCGTTTGTGTCCTCCAAGAATGCCTGTAGCTGCCCCACCACAAGCCTCTCAACCATCTTCCCGAGGAAGGGGGTAGCTTTTCCCCCTCTGAAGTCAAGTGACTTTTATCCTAATAATCTGTAGTCAGCTGGTCACAGTAGTTCCTTGAATGCTCCACAGGTTCATCCACCACACTGCAAGTCAATAACCTCTGCACAGTCTGAAATAACTTCACTGGTTGGCTACTAAAAGATGCAATGCAAACTGCAAAATGTGCCTTCTTCACTGCCTGCACTGCCATCACCATCGTTAATTTGTATACCGTCTTTCTATCTTACAATACTCAAGGCCGTTTACAAGCTGAAGAAACAAAAAATATACATCTTATAGCAATCTAACGCAATACAAAAATGTGATAATTAAACAAAACTTTAAAATAAGCAACCTACATCAAAAAAGTAACATTCAACAATTATTAGAATAGTATAAAATAATAATATCAACATATAAAAGTTAAAGAGAAATCCACTCAACAGTTACAATAAATAATTTCTAAACAATAATCAATAAAACAACAGCAAGCCACAGTACATAAAATAATACAATACAAATTGAGAAGCAGAGACTAGAGGGTGGGGCAAGTAGCCACTTTGGCGCCACAGCACTGGGGAAGACGTTCAGGAGCAATTGTGTCAACTGTACATTTAATCTCATCATTCCATAGTGACACCAGGGTTCTGGCAGGATCTTCAACTGGACAGGATTATCCAATGAATAGTCCCCCAGAGCATCTAATATATCAGCTGAGCCTTTTCCCAACAGGAACCTGACCAGTTCCATCATTCATTTGCAAACTCTACAACTGTTAAGTTAACCTAAACAGCAAGATGCAGCTTTTTTACTTCCACAGTTTTAAAGTTAAATCCCCAATCAGTCCTATATGGACTGCTTGCGCATGCATGCAGAAATGAATGCTGGATTAAGCCGCAGCCTATTTGACACTAAATTGCTTGATTAAAATTACTGGCCATTTCAGGCAATTTCATCAAGAGTAGAATTCTACATGAAAGCCATAAAATACAAAGCAAGAGATTCTCTTATAGGGAGTTTCAGTAATGTTTAGTATTGCAGTCATGAACAATGTGCCAAACTCTATAGCTTCTTTAACAACTCCTAGCACCGCAGGCACTATAGGAAATCAATTCTGCAGGCTTTATCCAACACCATTGAAGCCAGTAGGAGATTTGCCTTTAGCTTCAGTAGGAGTGAGGTCATGCCGTAAGCTGGCTAACTATGCCTTTTCAGGAATCTACCAAATACAGAGGCAGGGACCTACATTAAACTTTCAGCATGTGCTAGGAGCATTAATTTACACCTTCCAATGTGCTCATACCCTTGTGCCCCAAGGAAAATAGACCGGAATGGCAAGGTCAGTGTTGACACTTTTTGCCTGTGATAATGTTTTCAACTAGGAAAGACACTGGCCTTTCAAATGCTATAATCTAGTCATTCTTAGTGTTTAGAATTTCTTTCCTACAGAAAACCATTGCATGACTTCACGTGCATACATGTCTCCATCCTAAGCTAGCTATCTTGCAATATAATAGATTTGTAGGTGCCAATCCAATAACGCATGCACTTTCTGTAAACAACAACTCCCCAACAACAACTCTTCAGGTGACCAAATATTCCATAGGTTTTAAAAATATAATTTGTACTAGTTTTTATTAAGATATTTATGTCTTGCCTGTCTGTTAAAATCATTTTTTAAAAAATATGGCCTACAAACAGGAGTAGCAACAGAGAAAAAACCCTCATCAAATTATCAGAATAAAAACTTTTTCACTTGGCACTCAATAAAGTCAAGAAAGACAACGCACCTCATGGCAGTCAGGAGTTATTGTGGTCCAAGGGAAGAAATAAGTGGGTCCTGGGACCATCACAGAAATGCTTGTACACCTTCTGAAAACTATGGTTGCAACCCAGAGAGTTGGGGATATCCATTCAATCTCTAATACTAACATTTCTGCAAGAAAAGGCACTCTTATTTGCACATCACTAAATCTATTGTTTCAGAGAAGTTACATTTTAAATATGTTAAGTAATGGGAGCCCCCACCCCCAATACAAATCGCAGCCATGAATGCCAATCCAAATTGGGGCCCAAGAAGCATGCAGAGGGTTAAAATGCCCCCTACCCCACCCACTGGATTATTAATCCCGCAAACTAGCAATTTATATAAAAACCCTGAACTTTAATGGCACATATACCTAGCTAACATCTTACTTACCGTAGCTTTACCATCTACCTCAGCTTGTTCCAATCTACCATAATGTGATGAGTGTTGGTGGAACTCCTTGAAAACAGACAGTATTACTGCCTTGAATTGGGGCTGACTAGGTTTACATAGGGTATTGAAAGACACTCACCCCGATAAATGTCAACCCTGTACTTGGGGGCAGGAGTAAATTAGAAAACTCCTGGATGCACTTTCCAAGTTTATAGCTCCATTATTCTGAGGCTTTTCCATAGTTAGTAGTAGCCATGACACTGCAATAGCCTCACTTCTACACATCATTGGCTGGGGAAATGCTACTATGCAAAATATGGTACTAACCCAGCGGCCACAACCACTATCAATTTCAGCCTCACTACACACTGTAGTTCAGTTAGCTATAAGCTGATGCAAAAGGTAGCATCCCCAAAGGTGGAACATAAAATATAGATGACATCATAGCCATGGAGTAGCAAATTCTTTTCTCTAGGGCTAAAATGTGCTTTTTTTATATACATTATACACACCGAGTCATGAAAGCATTTCACAAAAGTAGTTAGATTTTGGCTTCGGGTTTTAACTATATTTCATTAAGTAGCAACATTTAATTGTACAGAGCTTAGCAGCACATTATTAATCACACCCGACAGCACGTTATTTCCACTGTCATGCAGGGTAATGTATCAGCAAATGCCATATAGCATTCTTCATGACAAAAGGAGGAGAGAAAAAAATCCATAAGAGGATTTCTTCAAATGAAGCAAACTGTTTCTGTGTAAATGACACCCCAGGACTGTGTAATGGAAAGTGTCACTCATGTCCCCTTGTGTTTAGCCGTTATCTGTTTACACCAAGGAAGAGGAAGCTCACCACACACTTGAATGACCATGGACAGCTGTACACCAAATCAGCCACAAACAAAAACACAAAGCGTAATGGGGCAGGGAACGAAGAAATGTGAGCCTAGCTGGGAATGGCACATTCATCAGTTGTGCTCTTAGTTAATGCCACTCAGCATCCAACACTTGAAAACACAGGTACTCGTTTTTTAATAATGTGCCTCAAATGGTACTGTAAATAAGAAACTATAATGGTACAGCTTTAAATGGAGGACTGGCTCCAGATTTGTATGGTCTTTGGGGCCTCTTTCCCTGTATTTATTACTTCTAAAAAGTGTCCCTTTCTAGGAACTGGCACTCTAGGTTCAGTGTGCAGAGAAGGAATCTGGAAACTGGCTCTTCAGTGTTTCATCACCTCTGATTGCCCACACATTACGCCCAGCCAGGGGATTATTTAAACTTCCCAGCAATCCATGTGGCGGATGAGTGAGCAGAACAGCTGCATTTTATGTTCCCAGCCAGGGCTACATCCAGTACTTTGGCCGCAGTAGTGGCACATTTTACTTTCCCTCTCATTTCTGCAGCTGAAGATTGCTTTGGCTCCGATGAATGGAAGCAGTGATGTTTTCCAACATAGCATCTCCTCTCCCTTCTTCTCAATTGACAGAGGAGGCTGAATGTATTGCAAAGTCATAGGATGATGGCTCCTATATTTAAAAGTGTCATTGTCATACCACACTGTCCCCTTTTGCTTGTTATTGGTTGCAGGAGAAGAACAACTTCATTATGCATATGTCTGATTATGTGCACAATGCAGAACAAAGACAGAAATGAGTGGCGATGTTTGCTGGCTTCTCTGTCTCTTTTCAGGGTCTGGGAGACTGTGCTTCTGCTACCAGTCTACTATTAACATTGACTCTGCTTAAAGTAGATGCTAGCCAGAAGCATAGATAAAAGTGTTACATTTAAAAAATAATAAGCATTTCTTGAAGTTCCAAGGATTAAATCAAAGGCAATGAAGAACAGAGTACCAATTTAACTTGTCACGTGATCTCTCTTGTCATATAGAGAGGGGCAGTCCCAGTCAAATGATAAACAGCATTTCTTTACTCCCCCAGAACCCAGAAATCAGAGGAAGCAAATTCTGTGGCAATGTATAACTCATAACATTTCTTACGGTTAATGGTGGCCAGATTCTAGGTATATCTTTGTAGATGCAAGTCTCAGCTGTGGTCCAGAATGGCCTTATCTGGGAGAACAGTTAAATGATTGATTGTGACCATTAAATGAACAGTTGTGAAGATTTATTCTACTTCCCCTACTTGTCCAGCAGAGACCATAAATGCTCCATGCTGTCCTAACTGCATCTAGGGCAGCAATAACAATAAATTATCTTGTGTTTCTTAATAGATGAAATTATATTATGTATTGTTTTAATAAGCTGCTACATTCATGTTATGCTTACAGGAATTGCAACAGTATCTTGTTACCCAGGATAAAATAACACACAGTGCATTTTAAGCTCCAGGGGAAAGCTTTCTATCTGTACACAGAAAAAGGAACTAATTATATGGGCTCCTTGGAGAAAAACTAGAAAACGAAATGAAGCTTGTTGGAAGGCCTTTCATCGTTTGATCATATTTTCAATAAGAACAACAAGTGAAATATGTTTTCAGTAACCTATTTAAACATGCTTCTCTCCCTCAACTCCAAAAGAGAGAGAGCTCTGATTAATTTGCTCTCAGCATTGAAAATGTATGACTTTACACATGCACACAATAGAGACAAAAATCTTGCTTTGGGGTTTAATACAGATTAAAAACAGGGTCATACTAACTCTGGAACATACACAGAATTCTAAATGAAACATTGCATTTGACATTTAGGATATTCATATTTCCATTTCCCCTTCCCCCACCCAGATATACTTTTAGACATCGGTCAGCTCAGAGTGGAATCATGGCAAGTAAGAACATATGGTTAGCCCTGCTGTATCAGGTGAGAGGCCCACCTGGTCCAGAATTCTGTTCTCAGATTGGCCAACCAGAAACCCAAGGGAAGCCTGGAAGCAGAACCTGACTACAACAGTACTCTTTCATCCTTCCATTTCCAGTAACTTGCATTCAGAAGCATGTTCCTCTGGCTGTATCATGACTAGCAGCCACTGATAGCTTTATGCTCCATCAGTTTGTCGAATCATATTTTAAAGTTATCCAGCTTGGAAACCATCATTACCTCTTGTGGAAGCAAACTGCAGTTTAACTAGGCACTGCATGAATAAGTACTTTCTTTTGTCTGTCTTGAATCTTCCAACACTCAGCTTCACTGGATGTCCAGGAGTTCTAGTGTTTTCTCTTGCTACTTTCTCCATGTCATGCTAAATATTGTACACATCTGTTTCCTCTTATTCTCCTTTTCTCTAAACTACAAAGCCCCCAACCTTTCCTCACAGAGAAGTTTCTCCATCCCCTTGTTGGTTACTCTTTCGTGAACCTTTTCCAACTCTACAATATTCTTTTTGAGGAGAAGTGATCAGAACTGTACACAGTATTTGAAATGGAGTTGAACGATGGATTTGTATAATGGCCCTTAAGATACAGGCAGTTTTATTTCTAATTTCTTTCCTAATGATTCCTAGCATGGCCTTTGCCTGTTCTTTTTGCAGCTGCACACACATGGTCAACATCTTCATCCATCTATCCACCACAACCCCAAGGTCTCATTCTTCATCAGCTGTCATCAGTTCAGACCCTGTGAGTTTGTATGTGAAATTAACACCCCCCAACCCCAAGCACATGTATCACTTTACACTTGTTTACAATGAACAGCATTTGCCATTTTACTACCTATTCACTCTGTTCCTTTCCTTTTGCAATTTCTTTTTTCTTTCCCTCACCCTTTTTTGTTTTAACAGCCTGAACAGTTTAATATCTTCTGCTGTGAGGATAGGTGCAGAGAATTCATTCAGCTTATCAGCAATCTCCCTATCCTCCTTTAGCACACCTTCAACTCCCTTGTCATTTAAGTTGCAAAGCACAGTTTCAAAGCCATGTCTCAGATCTTGCCGTTTGTCACATTCTTTCCATACAACTTTTCAACCAGATGAAATATAACTTTGCATATAATATGTTCAAATAAAACAAAAGCAGTGCAGCAGCAGATCTCTGCATGTTCATATACTACCCAAAAAGGTTCGTGAAAAAGCTAGCAAGCTCTTTCTTCAGTCATTAAAAATGCCTTCATCCTATGCACGTACAATAGGACTGACTATATCTTGCAATGCACTGTGGAACTTCCATGGCAAAGGTTATTTAGGGCCAATATGTATTACCATTTCAGTGTGCTGCCTTGAAATATGTTGCAGTGAGAAAAATAGCCACTTGCTTCATTTTCTGACTTTAGAATTACTCAGTAAAAAGTAATATTTTTCGATCGGTTCATTCTAGGATGCCTTGTGATCTAGTCATGTTGTTCTCCATGTCTCATTTTTGTGCACTTAAATGCTGCTGGACTGAATATATGTGACACTTCAGTCCATAGAAAAGCCATCATGGGATATATTTAGTGAAATGGAATTGACCAGTCCCCAGAGGGCTTCTCAGCCCATTTAAGTTAAAAGGAAGGAATGGTGGCATCATTTTCCAGTTGACTTTTGGGTTTCAGTGCATGTGCAAAATTCCTTGCAGAAGAGAGATTCTGAGAGACAGTATCCTTGGTTTCCTGATCAGATGGTTTCAGGAACACAAGGACAGAGTAAAGCCTCACTTATTCAGGGGAGGGGGCGTATCTGAAACCAGTAAAAGCTTCAGATGCATGTCTTCCATCTTAGAAAATCCTAAAATGGGTGTTTGGCCCAATCATAAGATCTGCTGCATCTCTGATGTCAGTGGCCAATGTAGCTGATCAGAAATTTACAAGTCTAGCTCCACCTTCTTAATGACTGTATTTATATGATAAGCCACTCTGATCACATGAACATAGAATTAAAAATGTATCACATAAGGTTTGCCATACTTCAAATAAATGGTTTTATAAAATTGACTTAATTTTATGTGAAGAGAGATAAAATTTTGAAAACCGTTCACATGAGGTGTTATTTGCATAAACTGGTACATATGGCATCTTAATCAGGTACACATTTTGCTCTTAGTAAAAAACCAAAATAATCAATTGCAGCCCAAGACTAATTAAAGAAGTGTGAGTTGCATTAGAGTTTGTAAGCACACCTTTGCTAAACAGTGTATACTAGGAGTGTGCCCAATATGACCTCCACCTGTGTACTTTTTAAAAATTCCATTCTGGTTCTGAGTCACTCCATGCCCTCTCCGCATCAGTTCTGAGCCTCTTTGTACATGACAAGCTGTGTTTTTCCATTCACTATAATGAGGAATCTAAAAATAGCTAATACATTTCCACATTTTGACCAAAGTCAGTGAAATTTATGGACACAGGAACCCTTCCCCAATCAATTAAGCCTGCCAAATTGCAGACAAATAGGCCAATAATCTTTTTGTCAGGGAAGTAAAACAGATACATTTTCATCCATGGTCCTTTAAGGTGGGGGAGAGGAGATTTGTTTCTTTCCTCCCTTAAAATAATTAAGAGGTGGGCAAGTAGTGTGTGTTCTTGTTTGTATTTTTCCTTTAAAATTCATACCAGTCTTTCCCTCTGGTGGTTGTTTTTATCAATGAATGGACCTTTACAAGTTTCCCAATAGACCAGGGGTCAGCAAACTTTTTCAGCAGGGGGCCAGTTCACTATCCCTCAGACCTTGTGGGGGGCCGGACTATATTTTGCCCGTGGCACCCCTGACCATTATTCAAGGAACCCCACGGTTCCACAGCACACTGGTTGAAAACCACTGCCATGCGCCATTAAATAAGAGCCCTATTACTGCTCTTGCCAAGTGAGACAAATACTGTAAAACAAGTACTGTAAATAGCTTTGCTTAACAAAGATTAGTTATGTGACTCAGAGAATGACTCAACTGATGTTACAATGTTGGCTCATTTTAAAAGAAGTCAAAAAAGGAAAAAAAGTTGTGTGTGTGTGTGTGTGTGTGTGTGTGTGTTTAAGAACCATTAACTCCCACTGTAAACAAGCTGAAAGGTGTTTTTCTTTGAGAGAGGATTCTGTTTTTCAAGACAACTACCGAAATGCTTCTAAGAGGGAACAGTGGAAACTTAGGAAACAAAGTAAGGGATCTTAGAAAACAGAGAGATAATACAATAAAAGCATATTGCACTTATACTGTTTTTTGCTTTGGTCTTTTCATATGTATAGTATAGTACAGTACAGTACAGTATAGTTTAGTGTAGCATTAGTATTAGTATAGTATAGTAAACTACAGCACAGTATAGTATAGAAGGAAAGAAATGGAAGACCTCATCTAGGATTTTCAGAACCGCAGCTGACTTTACAAAAGCTAAACACTCAACAAGGGCATTTCCAAATTGCTATGGGGTAATCCTCTTAAAGGCTGCACCCCAACAACAAAGTACTAATAACACATCTTATAAATAGGGTTCTGCTCAGGTGGAAGAATGTAAAATGATTACCAGAGCAACAATTGCAGCACTAATCAGATGATATTACCTAGGATGGCAACAACTACCCACCTTCACCAGCACTATGAATACACTTTTGGAATTTTACTTGTTCAAGCCCTTGCCGGTTCAGTATTCCTGTGGAATGTTCAACCAGGTGCCACTTCCCTTTCATACAGACATGATTCATTGTTGAGCTAAATGTTTAAAATGTGAACAAAACATTTTACAACATGGATATCTATGGCACAAATATTTGATGAGCTACAACAGAGTAGCTGCTTTCTGAAATAAGAGGAAACTAGAATATTTTATGGTGCACTGTTTTTCTGTTAACAGGAATGTCCTTCAAAATATGAGACATCTCTTTAAAGCATATGTCCCAGTTCCAGCGGTGTACACAGGGCTGCAAGAGATAAGAGAGCTCAACTCTCATTAGGATGCCAATCACTCTCCCTCTCTGTCTTCAGAAATAAAAAGTGGGTCTTGTATAATATTGGCATTTGGCATATATCATTAACTTCCAAATTATTTCAAGGCTACCTAGAGCTTTTAAAAAGCTACACCTAATATTTTCTTGATTGATGCTTTTAGAACAACAAATGCTTCCTTTTGTGTTCTCTCTCATTATCAACTTTATTCTGAAATATACACATATCATTACCACCTAGTAGAATGCCCACAGAAAGGAAGCATCAAACAAAGTTCAATGGATACACAATGAATCATGTCCTTCTTACTGCATCGGTGACAGGTGAGTGATAGTTCCATTATAACAAGTAGTGGCTGGAAATGGCAGATGAAGCTTGATACACAGATTCTGAAGCTTTGTGTAGGCTGACCAGACCTGGAGTGTGGTGGGCTCTAACCTGCTAGAGGAGTTGAGAGGTTCAAGGGCTTTAATCTGCAGTACTTTACTTCTGCGAGGGTGGGGGAGACAGGTGTTGCAGAGTCTTCATCGTCTGAATAAGAGGAAGGTGGCATTGTGGCCAGGAGGTCCCCAAGTATGATACTGATGGTTCTCCCTTTGAGTAAGCAGTCTGAACTTCATCCTCATCAGAGTCCTTTACAACACACTGCAAGTTCCCCAGACAATGTAATATGAATTCCATGGGACACAGCTTTTTGCTAATATGAACTGGAGGCCTTTGTTGAACATTTATAGGAACTTGCCTGAAAAAAATGTATGCAATGGCAAGACCTGCCTTAGGGTATTGAGTGGGTGTGAAACAAAAGTCAACCAGTGATCACAACATGCACTTTTGCTCTTAGAAGGACAGGTGTGCTGGGAGATCTGGGTGAAACTAAAGGGCAGATACAGATGCTTATACAGTGGTATTTCAGGTTACATACGCTTCAGGTTACATATGCTTCAGGTTACAGACTCCGCTAACCCAGAAATAGTGCTTCAGGTTAAGAACTTTGCTTCAGGATGAGAACAGAAATCGTGCTCCGGCGGCACGAGGCCCCATTAGCTAAAGTGGTCTTCAGGTTAAGAAGAGTTTCAGGTTAAGTACGGATCTCTGGAATGAATTAAGTACTTAACCCGAGGGTACCACTGTATATGTAATGCCTCAGTGTTTTCTGGGGTTTCGTTTAAAGGATTTTTGGATTTCTGCTTGTGATCTACATGTATTGTACACTGTCCTAGAATTTTATTTGATTAAAGGTTGCATAAGAATGTCATCTGTCCATAAGAACACAGGAGGCCCCTAAATATATTAAAGATATGAAGGGGCACCATGCAAGTACTAAGGAATGAGACTGTACCCTTGGTCTTACTGCTAGCTCTGGACACATTGCCTGCCATGCTACGTTAGTATTGCCACCTACCCCGTCCAACCCCCCCCCCCCCACAATAACAACAACAACCCCTAAACATGCAGGCAATTGTGTTGTGGCTATGCAACTGATTTGACCAACTCAAAAACCAAATCAGGTCAACTTGTACTGATTTGTGCTGAATTGGGATGAAGTTGAGATAGCTACGAATTGTTACAGAACAGGCTGGGTGGACCCAAAATTATTTGTAGTGATTTATGCTGCTCTGGAACTGTAAATGGTCTATCAAAAATCAGAAAGTCTGTCTGCAAATAGTTGTAATAATTAATTACAGAGGAATCACATCTTATGGAGGAGGTTGGTATGCACAGTCCTACATACTAGCCTGCGTAAATCAGAGGCAGAAGATGGCATTATGCCTCATGGAGTCAGGACTAAAATGATGCACTACCAAGGAAGACTCTCTCAGTCATTTTCTAGATCATGGATCTGAAGCAAACTTTAATCTAATTCTCAAGTTCACTTCAGACTTGCCCTTTCCCTCCATCAGAATGTACACTGTTACATACATGTAGAGATTGTTTCTGTACTAAAAGAAATATAGAGACTGAATATGGAATGCGCTATTCTTTCCTCCTCACACTGCAACATGATTTACATCCATTTGTAGTACCCACCTTGATTTTTGTATTTAAGGGAAATGACCATTTAAATGTATAAGAAAGTTCCAGAACAGCAGACAGTTCAAAATATTTCAGTGCAGTGGTTGTCCTCTTAAAGTACAACTTGCCAACAAATTGCTTGAAAATGTGTCCCCTAAGTTTAAGGTTGCTCAGAGCTTGGATGAGTTGCAAAGTAGCCGATGAAAACATTTAGAATGCAATTGTACAACTGAGGGTTACCACAGGACCAAAAGTGTGTTGAAACGATTATGCTGTCTTCCCAAATAGTGCAGAAGGCGTTTAAGTTAACGACTATTAACTTGAAGGTACTTGACTCATGAAGCAGTTTAAAGTCTAGCCCACAGCGATACATGAGCTCAGATGGCCTTGTCAATGTCTGAAGAAGGAAGAGAGCAAAGTAAAAGCACAGAAAAAGAACTGTGAGGGGAAGCCAGCTTTTAAAAAACCTGATATTCTCAGCAACTCTCAAACAAACCCTGCCTTCTAGCCTTTAGCAAAGTGTTCTTTGTTCACAAACAGACTAAACTAATAACATGAAGTATGGTGATTGATAAAAGGGTCATGATACTGGGAATTCCTAGGTCTGTAACTGACTGTATATAGCCAAGAGGAACTCTGTGCTGGACACTCAGATGTGAAAAGGCTTTTCAATTTTTTTGCTCCAAATGCGCTTCTAGCTAACATAACCCGAAAGAAAGAGATGATGTTGTGCTTCACAGTTGCCTATCTGTGTAGTAAGAAAAATGTGGAGAAATGTGGAGAAGTGATTTCAAGAATATCTGAATCGATCCTTGGTGCCAGTGTACAGGTCAGAGGGGAGATCTGGCCCACCCTCCACAGGCCACTTTTGACAGGTGGGCAGGGCCACCTAATCACCTGATGTCATGAGATGTCAGGTGGCACTTCTGATTCTTCCTTTCTTCAACTGCAGCCATGGCTTGAAACCAAGGTAGGGCTGCTAAGATTCCTGCTTAAAGCAGGGCTTGCATTTGACACCAAATTTAAATTCAGCTCTGACTGCCAACCCTGCTTTTGGCAGGGATTGGCTTCACTTAGGACTATATGATATATACAATATATTGATATAGTACTTGTGCCAGTATTAGTTCCCTAGCTTTGGACCCCTATTTCAACATGTTTGAGAAGAGGGTAGCTATAACACAAGTCTTACATGCCTACTTGGAAATTGCTCTTAGCTGTTACTGTCCAGGCTAGCAAGAACAATTGAAAACTCCAAGACACAGTTCTTGCAATTCAGAAATCCTACTCAGAGTAGACACAATGAAATGAATGAACACGACTAATTTAGTAGGATACAATCTAGGGCTATTCTTACCATACTGCAGAAACATGCCGATTCCTATATTGAGTGGGTATGAAAAAAGTCACTAGCTCACAGGCTTAGTTCTGGTGTTCATAGAGAGCCTAGCCAGTGTGATAAAACATCTAAGCAGCTATTTCTTATTATTTCAAACTTATTTTTAATGCTTACACAAAAAGCGAATTAACAAGAATCAGTTCACTTATTCACCAGTTCTGCAAGCTCAATAAAATAAACCGATATGTTTATAAAAGACAAAAATGAACACCATGCAAAACTAGAGCAATTTGTCATGGACTGTTTGTTACTTTAAAAGACTTCACAAAACTCTTAAAGCTGAGCTGAACTTCTTAGCTGCTATCTAAAGTATGTGGTATTTCTTTTTAACTTTGATTCCTCAAAAGGAGGATAGGGCAACTGATGCTCTCCAGATGTTGCTGGCTACAACTCTCACCATCCCTGACCACTATTTCCAACAATTTGTCCTAGGAGATAGAATAACTTTGTTCTTGCCCAACATTGTAACTCTTATATTTCTGCTTCTGCATTTCTTGTGATTCTGGTTGTGAAGAAATACAGGACATTACTAGTGGCACACAGAAGATGTTGTCTGCAATGTAGCATCAAAATTTACAGTTCAACATGCAGAACAGAGGCCTGCATCACAAAATATTACTTCTCTGGAAGTGAAATGTATACTATACACTTAGAAGTTCTAATTGTATATACCTGAAAATGCCACCCCTGTTTTGTCAGAATCATTTTTCTCTCCCTCTCCTTTAGAAGTCCAAGGAATGAAAGCACAGTATAAAACATGACTGCTATGTTTATCAGAATGCTCTATTCATTGCAGCCTGAAGATAAATATAAGCTATCTTACAAGATAAGCATCCAAAACGTCGTTTATCTTTGGCTTTTTTTTGAAGCCATCTGATTGTGAACCAAGAAGAAATTGGAAAAATAAAACCAACTGATCCTGGCAATATAGGACAGGATGCAATAATCCATCGAGTCTCTTCAGGATATAAAAATAATATATCTGTTAGATTAGAGAAATAGAGTACTTTAGAGTGGTTCTCCTCACACAGAAGGGAGGAAAAACTCATTTTTTCCCATTTGAAATTTGTACAAAGGACCATCTCACAACTAATCACTACACAGCTTTTGCATCTAAAATCTTATCTTCCTGAACAGTAGCTCACATGGACCCTTGTGATTGTGCCCGTAAGGCTACAACTGCTTTCTAAGTAGATTACATGGACCAAAAGAAACCACTTTGTTTTCCCCTCTGGCTTTCTATGTAGAACTAGTATCACTGTGAAGTGCTTACAAAACTCCTTCACACATTTCCTGGCTTTGAAGAGCTAATGTGATGACAGGAAAGATGAGAATAAATGTTTTTGTTTTCCCAAAAGGAGGAAGTAAACACATTATAATATATCACTGATAAATCAAGACCAAACTGAAAACTTTTGCTATTCTGCATTACACAAAAGTAACAACTTTTGGCTAGAGGTTGGCCAAATAATGGCACTATTAACATGTTTTCAACATCAGATATACAATCCCAATTTTTCTGAAACTGTCAAGAATTTCAAAATTGACAAAAAAGTATCTCTTTCCAATAAGCAAATACAGTAAAAGTCAGCTAAATAAAATCTGGGTTGCTCAATTTTCTAGTTGTCACGATTGTGAAGAAAAACTTAGCATAAGCTGGAAGTTGACAAGCAGAAAAAGGATGAGTTATTCTGCTTTGAATACCTCTGTCCCTCCCAATGCTTCTTAGATCCTGGCCCTCAGCATCTATATCCTTACTGCTTCTCCCCTCCCACCCTCACAGTGTGAATTCTCATCACCCTACCAGTACGGTGGTTTATACAAGGCAGTATATTTTATGCACATTGATCTGGCTTGCTCAGTCAATTAGCCAAAAGTATTTCTTTTAGTACTTTGTATCTGTTTTAAAGCACTGTTTTGTCTTTGTATAAACCTAAGCAAGATAAACTAAGTATGTATTATTGGAATGTTTAGTGGGTAAAACTAGGACTTTGCCATCTGTTCCATTTCTGATTACGAATGTAACAAACTTTTGCCATTACCTCAGCAAAAATGTTAAGTAATTTAACATGTGCTCCTTCCACAAATGGACTTGCAGTTCTCCATTTAAAGTGAAGCCTAGGCAGGCAAGACAGAATGAGAGGGGACTAATATTAAAGTTGTTTGCTGCTGTGCAGCTCTCCTAGGGAGAGACGACATGATAAAAATGTGATGTTTGACATGCATTCAGCAAAATATTGCTTAAGGCGCTCCTACATGGTAGTGGGGTGGGGGATACCAAGGAAAATGCTAATTATACCTAGGAGTCAGTGACTGGGTTACCTTTCCTACATTAAAGCACTCTTCTGGTAATACAGGGTGAGTCCTTTAAAAGAGGCCCCGTGGATACAGAGTATACATGTTCCACGGGGCCTCTTTTAAAAAGACTCACCCTGTACAATCTGGCTTTCCTCAGTAACTCAATGAGGTGCTTGTAGAATTATTCAGCACTGGACAGCTCCTTGTGGCATCAAAACCAGGCAGGAAAAAGAGTGCATTATTGAAAAATTCAAGTTCTTTAAAAGAAACCATATCGTAAAGGGACCAATGTACAAACACAGTAATTTGTAAGATGGTGGTGAAGTAGCAACAGTTAATAGAAATGTTTGGTTTTCAAAAACTTCTAATTTAGATAATTTCTAGTTATTTAAAACATGTTTATGCTACCCATCATTGAAAAAAGGGAAATTATGAGTTATTGTTAATAGTACATTCTTAAGATTTGTATATGTAGTAATGTGTCCAAGTAACTGCACAGGATTCCTACACATGGCTATAAAATTAAATGTAGAAAACTAATTTATGACACTCCTTCAAATTTAGTGGTTTCTACAAAATGTGGAATAATCATCATTGTGAAAGCTCAGCACTGAGTTATATACAACTGTGGATCTAAAATGGTAGCAGTGAAGCATCCTCTTCCATCAGTAGAGAAATAAAACTGCAGATGAAAGCAACTGGACTTACTGAATGCCAACATAACAGTTTGTGCAGTAGACACAGATGTTAGGAGAGTTAGGCAGAAACTTCTCAGTCTACATCTGCAAGTGGGTTGGTTTGATTAGCATGGTTTTGTACATCTCCTGCTGATGTTTCAGTTTTGGGACAGATAGAAATAAGAAGAGTAGTCCCTGTAAGGTTTCACATTTTTCAGAAACACAAGGGAGACCAAACTAAATGTCACTGGGAAGGCACAATGACAATATATTTCTTCTCTGGTGTATTCCAAAATAACTCCTTGGGATCATTCCAGAATGAGCTATTTGTGGTTTGCAATCTTAAACTGCAGTTTAAAACTAATAAATACAGTGTGTCCACTTCACTCAACTTCAGTATGGAATATGTAAGAACTGGAGGAAAACTATTAAGGTTTAGATCAGGTGATCCTCATGCTGTGTGAAGTGAAATGCCTGGTTTAAGTGTAGAAGATTCTGAAAAAGCTATACACATACACCCTGATATTTGGGTAATGAACCAATGTACAATGAAAGAAATGTGAACTGTCAAAATATTTGAAGAAAATTAGTTATTTTGCAGGTATTTGCTCATTGATGATTAAGTTGTACACCACACAAAAAAAGGAAACTACTTCCACACATATAATTACAAAGACACATGGGATAATAATACTACACACTGCTTTTCCAGTGATCATCCAGTATTACAGAAGTGAAAAAGTGAAAAAGCTCTAGTTTTCCAGGACAAGTTTTAATTGGCCAATATACTGTACTGAAAAAGCATGTACTGAAATTAAAACTAATGATTCAATACACATTATTTAAAAGGTACATCTTATGATCAAAGCGCTTTGTAATTATCACCTACAGATTACAGAAAGAATTAATGCATATCAGCATTAATTATATATGCAAAATTCAGCTTGTAGCAGCTGGGCCTTAGAATATGCTATGCAGACGTTTTCCTTCTCTTGGATGCAATTCCTAGTACCCTATTCTTCAATTTGAAGTATGGAAAGAAGCCAAATGCATCCCACTAGCTATGTATCATGACCTGTTGGGTGTTTGACCTGTTTCCATGGCAGGCATCAAAAACAAGAAATAGTTAAAACTTGCCATTCATAAAATGCCAAGGCAATGCACAGCAATCACAAATACAATGGAACATAAAATATGGAAACAATACAAAATATCATTAAGTCATTAAGCTTGACTTTAGAAAATTTAAACAAATAATTAGGCCTATTGGCATAAAGAAAGGTCATCAAAAAACACCCAAAAGTCAGCTGTGAGGGTGCCTGCTGAATGTCTACTGGAACAGTGTCCCACAGCATGGGAACAGCAATTCTAAATGCCTGACTTCTAAGTTTAAACAGGGACAACTAACTGAATGAAACCTGAGAGACAACTAACTAGTTAGTCATGCTCACCTTGGTGGATGCAGCTTTTAAAACTACTTCTATGTACCAACTATATAAAGCTGAACTCTATATGCTCTATAACAACTAAATGATGATACCAACAGTTCTCTTTGAAGGGGGAAAAACCTGTGCAAGACTTTACCTTGAAAGTCATTCAATAATAGCATGATAAGCATAATGGAGAGCAGAAAGCTAAAACAAGGTCCTCTGTGGCCAATTATATAAAAAGCAGCAGATGAGGACAGAACAATGAGGATGAGCAAGGCATCAGGTTGATACATCTGTGATATTAAGCTTACAAACGATCAGATAATAAAAAGAAGCCTTGCTGTTAAAATATTGAGCAAATATTCAGGTTTAATACAGAATTCCATGGGAATGTCCCTAATCAAGAAAATATGCCTTAGAAATGAGAAGCTGTCAGTTCAGTTTCAACTGGGACACTAGTTCATTGCAGGGGGTGCATATAGCTCAGCCACTGAGAACATGGTTTGCATGCAGAAGATTCTCAGGTTCAAATTTTGCAATCTTCTGGGATTTGCTTGCTACCCCTTACCCTCCAGAACAGCTTTGGCAAGGGTGTGGGGCTTGCAAGGAGTGAAAGGGGAGTTCCATTGCAGAAAGGGACATTCTTGCACTGATGGGACATGTTAGTTGGATAGCACCCAGAAGCTACGGAGGCCTGGGTCATATTGATAAGAGAAAGAAGGATTTGCAAATCCACTTTTGAACTTAGAATTTGGAAATAGCAAAAAACTTATGTAAAGTACTACTAACATGTGCACAATAATGAAATGCATCTTTAACCCTCTCCAAAAAGTATGAACACATAATAGAGTGAAAAAACTACAAAAATGTAATTATATCTGATTTCATCTATCCAGAATGAAGCTTAATAGTCAACGTGATGTGATGGACAACAACTGCCATGTGGCAATGAATTCAAGAGCTTCTCTTTCCATTTAGATTAACCACAATTTAGCATGTCATCCAAACTTTAAATTGAGCTTAATCTTATCTACGGTTGGTGAAAGCAGTCCAGATTCATTAGTTTCGGTTTGGCATTGTTTTGTTTCCACTGAGCATAGTTAAACCACAGTATGGGAACTTTATCTACATTAGAATTAAAACCCAAGCTCCAAAAAGCCTAGGTGGATTTACAAATACACTCTGGGTCATAAGCTTCATCAGAGGTTCCCCCCTAGGTGTTATAACAGGAGGTCCCAGTTTTCACCGTAACTATTATTTTTTCTTATGTTGAGGAAGAGAAGAAAGTTGGATAAGCATGCATGAAACTAGGTTTCCCAAGTCTAATACAATTACATTTGGAAGACGGAATGCACACCTTCACTGAAAATGTTATTCTCAATTTCATTTTGTTATTATCTTTCATTTTCTTATCTTTACAAGGCAATCTCTTTTCTATGTTTTATGATTATTACTCATAGCTACACCAAAGTGTTTGCATAGCACAATGAATAAGCTTTGCAAAGCTTCAATGAAATCTAAGAGACAGTATATTGCATCCTGGTACATATGAGAGCACTAGAAAAGTAATAGAATTCTTATACAGGTCAGGATGTTCTGAGTATAATAGGCTTGGGAAAGCTGGCTATCACTTGGGATACCCAAGTTATAAAATCTTGATTGTGTGGGGATTATTCATGTGCTTCTGTTAGCAAAAAAGGTGCTACTATGAGTTTGCTTTGAAATCTTCTGTAAGAACATATCCCCAAACTAACAAAATAGAGATTTGTGGTTTTCATCGCAATCTCAAATTATTTACAGGACAATTTCAGACAGCAGGCCAAAAACGTAAAATTGTATATAAATACATATTGCCCAATAGTGCTGTGATAATGTTGGCTTATATCCAAACTAAATCATTTTGTGCACAGAATGACTTCTGCAAGCACAAAAGAACACCCCCTCCCTCTGCTCCCCCTGGACTATAAGTCTGCTCCATAGGTTAGGTAAAACCGCAAAGAGAATTTTTTGGGGAATGAAGGGGCAAGAGGGAAAGTTCCACTGCCCTTGCAAAAGTTGTTCTGGGCATATAATGGTTTAGCTGGATACAACACAATATTATTGCAAATGCCTCTCAAAAGTTTTTCGCTGTCCTCTTCTTACCCTGCTACAAGCTTATAGCAAGCACACTGAACAAGGAGACAGTTGAACTGACTTCAGTGTTTACACGACCAAGGACATTTTTATACATCTATCATCTGCTGTCTTACTCTCCAGAGTCATAGCCTGGGAGAAATACAGAAGAAAAAGTTTTCATACTCATGTTAAAATGTGTGCATCCAAGCACCCTGCTTAGCTTGCAAGTTGAGATGAGATCAGGCATGTTCATAATCTATGGGGTTTATGGGATGGTTAGGGGAGGGGTAGTACCTGTGGTAGGGGACACATTGTGCTCCTTCTGGGGTAGTTTGTCCACCTTTGGTACTCACCCTGCACTCAGATCTCACTTGTGTCTTCTAGAAGCTATCACCATTCAACACGCCTACACCCCAGGAAAGGGCTTAAACAAGTTGGCTAAATCAGGTGAGGGTAGCCGATGGATCTCAAACCCTCAGCGAGTTATGGACTTCCCATGAATGTGAAAACAGGCTCTGGAAGATTGAGCAGCTTAGACCAATAGTGGGTCCAACAGTCAAGAAGACGGTTTCTGCATGCACTGTAGAGGGAAGTGAGGGGCAGATGAAGCTTGTCAGCCTGGGAAGGTAGCCCTTCTAAGAGAAGGAAAATTCTGATCCTAAACCTCTGCTGCCTTCCTGAATATCTTCAGGAGAAGAAAAGGCTAAGGAGTAAACCCTACACAAATCTGGAGTGGAGTCCCTAAGACTGTTGGATGGCACCTTGTACGCCTCCTTCCGTCAACTCCTGCAGCCAAGTTGGCGCCAAACCTATTGCTCTGCTTTCCTGTGGACATCAGTCCAGGACCTCCATACACACTGCCCAGGCTTGCACAACAGGGAGATCACTTTGGTGCTGCTAACACAGCAGTTGGAGTTCACCCCCGGAGGCACACCCCATTGTCTCTCAAGACAGATGGATGCTAACATCTCATAAATGCTTGCAGTGTTTTGTTTTTAATTTTTATGATGTACTGCTTTCCCTTTCCGCATCCCATTTACTGAAATTTCTACTCTGGTTCCTTGAATCCCTCCAGATGTTAGTTTTGGGTTCTGAACTGATCTCTAAATTTACCCCACCTCCGATAATCTACAGAAAAAGCAAGCCCCGTTACATGCAAGGCAGAAACCAGCTCAGCCTGCAGGCATTCCCTTGTTTTGCTATACCTGTTTTATATGTTTCGATGCATTCAGCAAAGTTAGGAAGTAATAATGCCATCACTTCTCCTCTCAGCTAGGGGTCAATGGATCATGCAAAGTGGGAACCAGCACAGCTTGGGGATGTCCCCAAGCTGCACTAAGCCCCAGCCTCATATTACTTCTTGGTTCTATAATATTTTGCCACCTGTTTCTTTCATGGAGCATTACAGAGTAACAAATGAAGATGGCAGGTTCCAGCCCCAAGGAACTTACAATCTAAATTAAGAACAAGGACAGCAAAGGAAGCAGAGGAAAAGAGAAACCAGGATGACATGGGATTATATGTTCAGCAAGAGGTTACCAGTCTGATTTATTCTCTATGTAACTGTAAGGGAGGCAGAACATCTACCCAGAAGAGGGGCAGCCAGTGTAGATGGCCCTGAAGGGTGTGTGTGTGTGTGTGTGTGTGTGTGTGTGTGTTTGGAAGCTTCTTTTCCACAAAACTAGACAGTATCAGGGCCTCTTTAAAAGACCAGAAAGGACCTTAGAATAAGAAAGCGACTTATTATAACCATCACTGGAACTTCATTGCTCTCCAGGGATATGAATTTAAGTTTCTCATACTTGAACCTAATATTGCAGCTGCTACATCAAATGGTCTCTTCACAAATACATGGCAGGAGGGCAGCATCAAGTCCCAATAGAGTAGTGTACTTTCAAAAGCTGACTCTTTTATAGCTACACAAACCCACAGCTACACTGTTGTATACTAGAATGTGGGTCTGTTTTCCAAACCTGTTTTGTCTCTTACCAACTTTTTAATGAGGAGATACACAGAAGTGCTTTTGGCAATACTGTTTCATTTCTGTTTAGGTTTTGCCAATGTTACTGAAAAAGAGAATTTTGCCCAGAGGCTGCTTATTTAACAAGGGCTTAGGATTTCATCAATCTAAAAACAATTCACATCTCAAGCACATCTGGCTAAGATCTAATTTGCCCATTTGCCCCTTTTCATCCTTGAAGGCATCCATCTTCCATATAAAGGTTGTCAAGTTTCTTCATTTTATTTTACCCAACAATTCACCAAAAGCTGAAATATTTCTTTTTCTTTCTCCATCCGCAACATGAAGATAGTACGATCCCAACATCATTATAGTTCCCTGCAGCTTGGCTATTTTTGGTACCTATAACCAACATCCAGAAAGCAAACTATAACTTTTTTCTAAGATGACAGACAAATTTGAAACATGGGCATAATTTTTTTAAATGCAGCCCAAGCTGATGAAAACTACCTTAAAAACATACTGGCAAATACAGAGATAACCCTGTCCAGTTCTATAACTGTAATTGTTCATAATTCAGTTCAGCGTTTCTCATTGTATAAAAGAAAGCTCCCTGAAAGCCATTGCACCCAATGTATTTTCTACTTTCAAACATTGCAATATGAAGAAACACTTTTTTTGGCATGTCAATAACCTAGCAGCAGGAAATATAGATATGAAAAATATCTGTATGCAGGCATAATACATAATCATTTGACTGCTTGGACCTCAGTGGCTGCAATCCAACTGCTTTAAAAATAAAAAATTTCTAATGATCTCAGTAGGTCATTTACATCTTCACTGCTAATGATTACTGGGTTAAAAACTTGTGCCAAACATATAAGCATTATCAAGCAAATACAAACCTAAACTATTTCATCTGCAAATATCTGAATACATGTGACTAAATTGACACATTTGCAAGGTTTCTGTTGTTATCACTCAAGCTTTTCAGTTTTGCACTGACCATGACACCTTTCTTAATGCATGCTCTAAGACTCCCCATTTTTTATATATTTGGAAGCTAGAAATATTCTCTGTCTAAATATTTTCTTAGCTCTTGCACACACAAGTTGCAGAATATGTGCTCCTTGGATTAAAATTCATTATTCCAAATTGATTTATCAAATACTGATTTATGAGCACAAATCAAATGGAGAAGCCTATTATCACTCCTGCTAAAGCATTGCTGTACTATTAATTTAGATTTCCTGCCATGAGTTGCTCTCCTATTTTGAAGCCAAATGTATCTGATTTGGATTGCTGACCACTGAGTTATTATATTCAAGGAAGTGGCCTTCAAAATAAAACATGATGTCTCTTGAAAGTATGAATGGGTTCTACTCTGCTAAATTTTGGCACGGAAGGGTATTTTTTTATTCTGATCCATCAGAACTCCAGTCCTTCCAAAATTTATCTGATGGAAATAGGGATGTCCTAAGGAAAAGCAGGACATTCCGGGATCAAATAAGAAACCAGGATGGCTTCTGTAAATCCGGGACTTTCCTGGGAAAATAGGGACACTTGAAGGGTCTGGAACTCAATGGAAGTGGATCACATTCACTCTAAACTAAAAAAAGTGGTAACAAACACCATTCCTTCTCTATATCCTAGGAGAAAAGTCCACTGATCCAAACAGGGGAAGTTAACACAAAGTGCCAGTCTGGGGAAGTGGAAAGCTCTGGATTCTGGCTGGCCAAGGGGGGGTTGGGGTGAGGTGTAGTGCTGTGCTGTGCTAAACTGCCCTCTTAGCCAATATCCTCTTGCAGGATATGTATGTTTTTATTAACATCGTCCTTGCTGGATATCAATGTTTTCATCCTAGAATGCTGAAGCAAGACAGAGGTATGGTGGAGCCCAGGCAACTGAAGTAGACTCCCCAGTCTAATGACAAAATGCCTTTAAGACACAAGAGAAGAAAAGCAAATGCACACCCTCATATCTGGTGAGAGAGTCCTCCCTTTATTTCTGAGAGGTGTGTGTGTGTGTGTGTGTGTGTGTATAAAAACATTGATGATAGAAACACCCTTCAGACCTTCCTCCTCAAGGTTGGGGACAGGGATGCTTGGAGAGGGACCAGCATTCATAACCCCTGGCCCCTACTTTTGTTGCAGGTCCCTGCTCAGACACAATGCATCATATATTACAACTCATACTGGAACCCTGGTGCTATTTTACAAACTGTGGTTTTATTTACAGTACTGCAATTGTGGTGGGATAATTAAAATTCACAGGCCTAGACTAAAAGGATAGTAAAAAGAGATGGCTACGCCATGGGTTTGTTCACATGTTACCCTGAACCCAGATACAAGCCTTTTCTACACATGCACAAGCATTTAAGAGTGTGCAGCCTGTTGGTTTGTACATGTGCTTATTTACCCAGGTACACAGACTGTGCACTTGTTAAGCATTACATGCAAATAACTGCATGAACAAGTCTACAGCTCAACAATCTGCATACTGAGATTGTACACTAGCTGAATGCAATGTGTAAACATCCCTTATGAAATTTAGTTAACTGTTCCTGAGGGGGAAGCAACGTTCCACAGGGATCTGAGATGGCTTGCTCTTCCTTTCTCTTCTACTGCACCAAAGTACATTTCGTTGCCTTGAGGGCAGAGGTAAGCAAATGTGCTGGCTCATAGGATTGGGAAAAACATATGTTTTCATGGAAGGGCATTCAATGAAGCAAAAACACCTCCCAGCACATCTAGTTTGGCAACTTAAGTTTCTTATTCTGACGAAGTGCATTCCCCAAATGGTAGCTCAAAACACCAAATATCCAAGTCATGAAAGAAGCATGATTGTTAATTACTTATATGGTTTTAAGATTTAGTACACACAGGCCCATTCACCTACATACTAAACCCTAACGTTTTCCTGTCTTTTGATAAATAATCTTTTGACAGCATTACTACTGCCAGAGTTGAGGCACTCAAAGCTCCTTTTAAAGATATATGCCATGCAGAATTTGAATAATATGCACTTCTCTTCAAGAAGAAGGATGATGACTGGTGAGCAATCTTCTCCTGACATTCTAAGAAACAATCTACCAGTTTTCTGGTGTGCTAGGCCCAATGACATGAGTTAGAGCTGCTCTGGGTAATGCTCATTTCAATGGCCCAAAATGTCATAGTAGAGTATGCCTCTGCTACCTCCTTTCATCTCTGAGGAAAATGGGTCATATTAAATAAATAGCTCTCTTCAAGTACAGCATACTGGACCATGCATGAAGAAGTAGCTGAGACCAAACAAACATCCAAAACCACAATATACTCCTCTATGAGGTTTGGAGAAAGATATAATGAAAGATATATTTAAAAAATGAGATGCAAAGCAAAATGCATTTTGTGTTTGTGTTTCTCGGCCAGCTTACAACAAACCACTTTGAAAACAGAGGAAACTTCAAAAATCAGTTTGTAATTTTACTTAAAAGAAAAATTCAAACATCCAAATCCAATATAAACAATGAGTTGAACCCAATCAGGTCAACTTCCCAGCTCACTCGCATCCACTAAACCACACCAACTCTTAAATGTGCTTATGTAAATTACTATCTTTTGGTCTTCAAAAATCACAGTGGGAATACATAAAATGTAGTAACTAGAAAGTTTCATCAAGACTAGCCCACCTACCTATTCACCTATGGCAAATAAAAATTGCGACAAGATGATCAAGTAGGTAATAATTTTTTAAACGAAGGGCTCATTCACACTTCTACTCATTCCGTTGTACTTCTGCTTGTCCCATGCCTAGAAAGCACTGGTCCAAGCAGTTTTCTGTTTGACCCGCACTTTCTAGGCATAGATCTGAGTGGTTTTCCCCTTGCCCTACTCCTTTCCCAGAGAAAAACCAGCTCTTTAATGCTAAAACCAAATAAGTCTCAATCCAGAGAAAAACCAAATTGCCATTTACTCCAACTGAGCACTAAAGAGTAGTTTCCCCTGGAGGGTAGGAGGAGGAACAGGACAAGAGTGGATAAGTCCTTAATTGGAATAACCCTCCACCCAACCCCTCACCCTGGAAGGCTATGGTTGTGCCATAAAATAATTACTTATATGGCATTATTGAGCAGGTAGGTTAATAGACTAGGAACTGCTGTGGACTTATTTGCAAGGCTGATTTATCAATGATGTGGAAGGAATATTTTTCAAATACTTTGTGCTGGATTCCATACTGATGTTTGTGTTACAACTTCTTTGAATGTTAGGTTGTTTTGAACCACCTGCAAGCCACTCCAAGAGTGCTGTTAATGGATGGTCAATAAATACGTAAGCAGGTAAATGTAGCATCCATGTGTCACACACCTTACTTATCTCCTTCCCCATATTTGCTGCAAAATATACCTGAATTCCTTACTAGTATACTTGATGTGTGCTAAGCAAAGGGCTGCCAACTTTTGGACTTAGTCCATTAGTTATACTGCTTATTCCTACATACTGCTAAATATATTTAATTTCATGCCATGGAAAGTATAATTTTCTCTTTTCTGCACATAAAACCTTTCTTAAGGGGGCAGATAAAGACCACACTCCCCCCCCCTTGCCAGTTTGAAACCACAGGCCAAGCATAGTGGTGGTTTGAAATGAGCAATGTGGAGAATCTTTTGCCATCTCCTGGAGAGTTCGGCTCAAAGGCTGGAGAAGGCCACTCTTTCACTGCATGCTTAAACTTATTAAATAAAATTCTTAAAAAGGCTGCAAGTCAAACCTACTAGATTCAATAGCAAAATTCCTGTTGACTTCTGACCATAAAGATCAATCCTCCTACAGTCAGAAACATTAACTGAATCATAACACCTCCTCCAGCTTAGATACATTTATCACTGATGGTTCAATGTATACTTAGAATTTTGTTTAATATATATAAGGAAGTTGAATAAAAATGAAAATAGCATCAATGGGACTGAACTGAGGCTTTACTCCATTGGAGAACTGCTTGCAGTAAATAACAGATTGCAATAGTCATAGTCAAGTAAATGCCATCTTTTTAAGAATCTGGTCTTATTTTTCCCATAAGGCCTAACATAAGCAGACAAATGTTGCTGTGAATCTGCCTCATTGTTTTTAGAACACCAGGTGACCAATTCTTCCCAGCCATCTCCCTACCAACTGCTTATACCAACTGCAAGGGAATGGTATCTGTTAATGGCTTACCACAATATTCATTTAGACATTTCTAAATGGGTTACATTAAGCTTCTCAAATACCTAGCCTTAGTATCAAAGGCATTACACCACCAACCCCCCCCCCCACTGATCCTGGGGCGGTTAACCACAATGGAATTATTTCTCGAAGTGTTCATTTTCCCTAAAGTTTTGCTTATGAAATACATTTTCCCTGCCCATACAAATACATGAAGTTTCAGCACAATCCATAAACTGGAGTAACAATGTTAGCTGAAATCATTCCTGAATGTTTAGTATGCCAAGGCAGAGAAATACAGACACCATAACAAATACCCCTGAGAGCAGAACTGAGATAATAGAATCTTCTGCTTTGGTCTCCTGCCACATGTGCATGAAGAAAGCTTCAGGTGTTTACCACCTTGTGGCTTGAGTGGGTAAATAGTTTTGCATCCCCCCCCCCGAAGGTTGCATTTAACAGCAACTAATCTCTTAACACAGGCACACAGAAAGTTCTCTGAAAGTTATGCCCTAAGGAAAAACTGAAGACCAAGAAAATGAGTCCTTAACCAAACATATACAGAATACTAATAGTAAGAAGACTGAAACACAGCTGATCTTAAAGGATGAGGATCTTCTTCCAAATCTACAGCAACCATTGGCATATACTGAAAGATATACCCTTCCCTCTGATCCCACCAAAACAACACACCTGAACCATCCGACAGTCCCTAGCAAGGGGGGAAAAATCTCTAAGGACCAACTTGGAGGGGGGGGGGGGAACAGGAGTACTTACATCTCTGAACTTATTCCAATATTTATCTTTGTCGTATTGGGAAACAGTGCTCAGCCATTTGTCATTGTCCAAGAAATTGCCATTGTTGCTGCTCCCAGGGATGATTTCTGGATGCCTGCCTTCCACTTGCAGAAAACACCAAACAACTATGGCCAATATCCTATGCATCTGCAAAACGGGGTGCGGGGTGGTTGGGAGAGGGAGAAAGCAGGAAGAGAAGAAAGGAGGTGAGAAGGTGGTGGTGGTGGGGAGAACAGGGACAAATACCTGTCTCAGTCAATCAGTCCACAAGAAAAAGAAAAAGGCAAGCGTTCAAAACACAGAGGCTTAATAGCTCTAGGAGGGGCAAGGGAGGCGGGTGCGCCACGCATTTGATGGGAGACGCAGCTGATGGTCTCGAGAGCAGCTCCACCGCACAGGGCGCTCCGTCAGAGGAACCTCGAGATGGAACCAAAACTGCCAAGGCAGCAGCAGTCCTACCGGGAGGGGAGGGCGGCGGGTTCCCGGGAAAGTTTGAGTGGCAGAAGTAGGGATTCTCCTCACGGGTTTGACCTACCTTGGGAGCCCCTCCCTGCGCCTCCTCCCCAAAGGAAAGCAGCCGCCCCTCGGGCTGAGGGAAGCAAAGGACGCTCTGAGGGAGACGCGGCTGCCGCCAGTACCTTTCGAGGGCGGCGCGCGAGAAGCAGCCTGCAAGTTTCCCTGGCGAGCTATTCCAGGCACACTCACCTTCGGCCAGAGGGCTTTGCCGTCCTCCGCGCGCTGCCACCCGTTCCGCCTGGCTTTGCGCCGCCGTTCCCCGCTGGCTCGGCGTCGGAGCCCCGCTCCAGCTTCGCCCAGCCGCTTTGTGTGCGCTTGTGTAAGTGTCGGGCTGTGTGTGCGCGCGTGCCTCCTCGCCGGCTCGGCGTGAATCATCGAAATCTGGCGCCGCTTGCTGACCGATCGGTGGAATGGCGGCGGCGGCTGGCGGAGGAGGAAAGGGACCGGCTCCGCCCGGCTGGGCTGCATCCCGGGGCCTAGCTAGCGCCTTTGCAGAGGCGTCCGCTGGCGAAAATGTTGGCACTTTCTCTGCTCGCTGCCTCACCAACTCAAAAGTACTGGGTGCAACAGCAGAGCTTCTTTAACCATCTCTGCGTCTTGCAACACTCTTGCCCAGGGCTCAGACTCTCAAGGCTTGGGGTTTGTAAATGCAGGTGTGTGTCGTTGAGGTCAAGTGGCCATGAAGTTGGTTTGCAAAAGCTCTGTGTTGAGGACCCAAAATACTTTGGGGACCTAAGAGGTTGCGCTCAGCACCTGCATGAGAGACTTGAATTCGTGTGGTCGGTGCTATTGTTCTAGAAAAAGAGGTGCTGGAACTCACTCATTCCCTTGTACAGTACAGTGGTACCTCGGGTTACATACACTTCAGGTTACAGACTCCGCTAACCCAGAAATAGTGCTTCAGGTTAAGAACTTTGCTTCAGGATGAGAACAGAAATCGTGCTCCGGCGGCGCAGTGGCAGCAGGAGGCCCCATTAGCTAAAGTGGTGCTTCAGGTTAAGTACAGTTAAGAACGGACCTCCGGAACGAATTAAGTACTTAACCCGAGTACTGCCACTGTAATGGCAAAATTGCACCCACCTGAGAAGTGCAGGAACTGAGGGCTGAAAAAAGCAGTGGGTGTGGTTTCTCTATAGCAGAGTTTCCTCAGCCTTGTGTCTCCAGCTGTTTTTGGACTACAATTCCCATCATCCCTGACCACTGGTCCTGCTAGCTGGGGATGATGGGAGTTGTAGTCCAAAGAAAGCTGGCTACCCAAGGTTGGGAAACACTGCTCTATAGCAATGATAAGCGGAATTAGGGCTTGAGGGATGTATTTTGGGACAGACGTATTAACTCCACGTACTGGAGCAAGGTACCAAGCCGTGGAGTGAACATCTATTTAGAACTGAGGAATAGGGTGTCTCTGTACACACTCAGCCCAGGGTTTTCAGTATCACAAGTGAGCGAGTCTTTCTACCCACAAAATACACTCCCCAAGCCTTTATTTCAGCAATGAAGCTGGAAGGAGGGTAATAATAATTAATTTAAAAAATATTATTTGTATGCTACCCATCTAACTGGGCGGCTCCCAACAGAATATTAAAAACATGATAAAACATCAAATATTTTAAAAAACTTCCCTAAACAGGGCTGCCTTCAGATGTCTTCTAAAAGTCAGATAGTAGTTTATTTCCTTGACATCTGATGGGAGGGTTCTCCATAGGGCGGGCACCACTACCAAGAAGGCCCTCTGCCTGCTTCCCTGTAACCTCACTTCTCGCAGTGAGGGAACTGCCAGAAGGCCCTCGGTGCTGGACCTCAGTGTCCGGGCTGAACAATGGGGGTGGAGACGCTCCTTCAGGTATACTGGGCCGAGGTCTATTAGGGCTTTAGGGGTCAGCACCAACATTTTGAATTGTACTGGGAGTTAATGTAGATCCTTTAAGACCAGTGTTATATGGTCCCGGCGGCCGCTCCCAGTCACACGTCTAGCAGATGCATTCTGGATTAATTGTAGTTTCTGGGTCACCTTCAAACATAGCCCCATGTAGAGCACATTGCAGTAGTCCAAGTGGGAGATAACCAGAGCATGTACCACTCTGGCAAGACAGTCTGCTGGCAGGTAGGGTTTCATCTGGCATACCAGATGGAGCTGGTAGGCAACTACCCTGGACACAGAATTGAACTGTGCCTCCATGGACAACTGTGAGTCCAAAATGACTCCCCGGCTGTGCACCTGGATCCATTGTTGAAAACATTGTTCATGGTTAAATTTATATGTCACCCTTCTTCCCAAGGAAGATCAGGGTGGCAAATATGCAAATGGCATTTAAACATACTTCCATTACCAGTGCAGACTGGGAACAATTTCTTCTGAAGAGGAACGTCAAAAGACAACAGAGGAGGCAAAAAAGGTAGGTGCCAGAACACCAAGGACCCAATTCCTATATTGTGAGGAATAGACCTCCTACAGAGATGGTATCTGCAGGATGCTCTCACGTACACATTGAAGCTGTTGATTAGGCATATCAGAGGTGATCCTTGTCCCAAGCTGTATAGTCCCCATTTGAAACTTGAAAATGCCAAGTAGATCCCAATCTACTTCTGTTCTCCTGTGCTGTACAGTCACACCCATGCAAACATATTCTGTTGATCCAACAAAGGCAAGGTAGGGTTGTGGCAAAGCATGGCAATGACAGCTGCAGCTATGGGAGTTGCTTACACACCTGCTGTTATGCCCTCTAGCATGAGTGGCCCCAGGCCTCACCCAGTCCCAGAAGCTCTGAAGTTTAAACAAGGTGTGTAATATGATATTTACTTCAAGAAAAGAAGGGATGAGCAGGATGGTGGCATTGATCCACATAAGCCTAATGCAATACATCACATTTGAATTGTGGAGGTGGAAAATAGATCTGAGCCACATGTGGGCAATTAACAAAATAATCGGCTTGGGACTTTTAAAGGGTGCAAATTCTGGGGGTGACATATAAACATAACCTTCAAGGTACTGGAAACCCTACTGTTCTACTGTAGTTATTAAGTTTACCAAACAGTTTTGTGCTTCGCTTGTATATTCTGAACATTGTAACATGGATTATGTTTGCACAAGAAAGATGTGTTCCCATTTGCCTAATTATGCCATAATTCCATATTTCAAATGCTTCTAATCCGTTTTGATCCTACTAAGTGTGCAATTCTAGGTTTAATCTTTGACAGTGTTTCACATCCTTCAACAGCTGCAGTATATCACAGCTGTTTATTACTTACAGCAGCAGTAAAAAAAATATAAACCCTTGCCTGTAGATTTAATAATATATTTACCACCAACTAAAGCTCTAACTGAAACATAATTATAATTTGGGGGGGGGGCACAGCAATGTATATTCCCTTCTTGTATATTGTAGATAGTTTCAATTTTTAGAATAGCATGTGCCATTTTCTCTGTAGTTACTGAAAGTAGCTACAACAAGACTGGAGGGGCTGGAAGCACAAAAGAGAGTTGCAGGAAAAGTGTTGTGATGGGAGGGAGGCACTGAACAGGGTACTCATTGTACCCTGTACTCATAGCTTTCTGGTGAGGTGATGGGGGATTAAGGGACTCTGGTGGGAGATGGCAAATGGCTGCTCCCTCAACAGACAAAACCAGAGTTTGGAGTTGGGTGTGGGGGTGATGTGACCTAGAAGTAAAGCTCCGAGAAAGACTCAGAGCAACATTTGATTTCTGTTTGAATCCAAGAAAACAAGACCTTCTTGCTGTGAACCCCTCCATCGTAGGCTCGGGTTGTATATATGGATGTTTAAAAAACCATATATCACAAAGATGCCAAAGTCTCCCCGGGGCCTCAATCCAAAAGGAAACACAAATCCTAGGTAAGTGCCTAGAACCTTTGGAATCTTGCACCACTCAGAGATTTGTATGAAAGGCACATATGAAAAGCAATGTTCAAGGATGGGTGTTCAGTGAGTAAAAGATTTGGTAGGAGGGCATGTTCCCAAAGTCTGAGTCTAAATGGGGAGAAGGTTGAACTTCCTCATTTCATTCTTTTGCCTTGGCCACTTGCAAGACTGAAGGGCCAGGATAAATGCCTCCTTGGAAAATCTTTCCACTTGCACCTTCAACTGGCTGATAATCACCATGGCCTTTTATATGCCCTCCTAAAGGGATAAAATGTCTGCTTAATACAGCCCTAATCCAACCTAATTCCTGTTGGCAGGGGACTATCATGATTCTTACTTATATCATAATAGAGTGGCAGGCTGCTGAAACTAATATTCCATGAAATGCAATTCCATGAAATGTTGCTGTTGTTTAGTCGTTTAGTCGTATCTGACTCTTCGGGAGTCGGACATGACTGTAATTCCATGAAATACAGTTGTTGAAAAGGAAAGACAGTAAAGGAAAGGAAAGACACTTTCTGGGGTGGGAAAATGAGTAGTGACTTTTGTAATGTCTTCAGGTCTTCAAGGAGCATTCCTGTTATGGGGAATGTAATTTATGGGTAGGAAATGTACACAATTCATGAAGGTGTTTCACACTCCTTCTGGCCATGGAAATGCACCACAGCAAGGCATGCTTTTTCCTGCTTGTTGGTGCCAGGAGAGGGTTGTTTGTCCCAGGCTAAGATTCACAAACAAATAAATATGGCATTTGGGCCAAATTATGTTCGGGGTCCCCCCCCCCAAATCTACCACCAACACAAAAACCAAAAATAAGTACCATACCAGGACGCAAAAAAGTGATTGTGCAAGTAGAGCAGAGAGATCCACATATTCTGCTACAGTTCCATTACTGTAATTGTTTTCATTGCAGTAGTTTCCACTTTTAAACACACATACACTAGTATTTGGTTTTAAAAGTGAGTTGTTTCTTTAGCAATGAAAACACTTCTGAAATAACACAAAAAAATTACGGTAGCTCTAGTCCCCCCGCCCCCCAGTACTTTAACCTACATGCACATATCATTTACATGCACACATCACTGGACCTCAGGACTACATGGCATAGATATTCCATTTGTGACATTTGCACGAATTCACATACTATGGTTCCACCCCACACCCTTGAGATTTCCAAGATTGCAACTTCAGCATTGTTAGCTGTGATGCAGAGCAATACAGAAAAGCTCATTTATCCCCTACTGGAAATGATTATGAGGCAATGAAATGTTTCTTAGATGGTCTTCCACATTTCACTGAGCTGCAATTCTTCCCCTATCTGTCTGTTGCTCTGAAGTTGGAAGCACATTTTAAACAAAGCAGCAGGCAGTGAAAAGGACTTAATTCATAGCTTCCACAATGTTAAGACAGGCATGCTTTCAGTCCCATATGGCTGTGCAAGGATATTTTACAGTCGAAGGACATGGATCTTGTCAAGAGTCTGCCATATCCACACAATTAAAGGAGAACTAAAGAAAAATGGCACTTGGCATGAAAAGTAGCGTGCTAACAGAACAGAGAACCACTGACCATATATTAGACTTTGCAGATTTCCCCTGTACTCAGCAGTAAGAGATACTATCGTATTGAAATTGCATACTCCCAATGGCCCAGTGAGAGAAATCCCATTGACTTTAATAGGAGCAGCAAAATTGGACTCCACCAAATTAGCAGATTCTGCAAACAGTTCATTAGCCTTAATTAGTTATAATAACCTGAGAAAAAAAATCTAATTTAAGACTTTACTGCAGCTGCCAAGCTTGAAGTCAACACAGGTGTTGGCTGGGTGCATGCGGCGGGGGGGGGGGCACGGGGGAGGAAAAGTTGGAAACCATGCAAAGGTTGTTATAAATGAATGTAAATTGTTGCCAAATTTCTGTGCAACTTTTTCAAAGCAAAAAAGTGCTCTTTTGTTGATACAACAGGGCACAACCAATAAAGAACATCTGTGAAAGTCTTATTGATATGAGTCAGACTAGATGTTAAGGGAGTACACCATTGATCCCTATGAGCTTACTAATGAATCTCATCAGTACCAACAGGAGACATCACTTTTAGAAATGTATGGCATGTGGAAATAGTTTGCTCATAGCAATGGAAGCCCTACAGTGATATCCTGACAATGCCATCCCAATCCAGCAACAGTTGTAATTTGAGCAGAGCTGAAAAAGTGTGTTGCCATTTAACTTGATCATCATTAATCAGAAATAGCATAAACCAAGATAAAATGAATTGTGCATAATAATGCATATTAAGATGAATTAAATGATTGTGTTAAAATTAACTATCTTCAGCAGAGTCTATATAGACTCTTACTATATGGCATTTCCAAATGAAGCTTTTGCCATGGCATGGTCGGCGTCAGATCACCATTTGGCAATTAATGAGACAAAACTGATCAAATGGCATAATTCCAAATCCAAACCTTAAATACTATTAATTCCCATTGATTAGCATTAGAGCATGCATTCAATGGACTACTACATGTAACATTGTTCTGACTTTAGAGCTCCCAAAGTAATCTCATTTCTGTAAAATCACCCACAAATTCCCCTACTCATCTGGATTAGGGCCTTGGTGTAGGGGAATGGTTGCTTGGGGCCCTTGGGGCCTCAGTGGCACTGAGTGCCTTCAATCAGCTTCAGCTGGTGAGCCTAATCTGAATTGACCCTCTAGTGCATGTTTTAAGAAAAAGGAATGTATGATGTGAACTCTAAACACAGAGGTCCAACATACCATATGGTTTAGTCCTAAACCTCCTGTTGACATCAAGAGCAGTACTTAACTTTTTTTTCAACCAGCCCACATAGAAACCAAGCAAAATCAGTGGCTTAAAGATACTGGCCCTGATCTGTTAAAATCAATGGGCTCTTAGGTTAGCCCTGATTAATTTGTTCAGATGATTTCAATAGACACTGAAACATAGGCACACAAGAGGTTGCCTTTTACTGAGTCAGACTATTGGCACGTCTAGCTCAGTATTGTCTACATTGACTGGGAGTGGCTGGCCAAGATTTCAAGCAGAGCATCTTGTGTGACACAGCCTCAGTGACAGTACAAAGTAGCACCTTCTCCTTTTGCCAGAGCAGTGTGGCATGAGCCCTTTTGCTCTTCTAGGATGGATGGCACTATTCCAGCACACTAAATAAGCTTCTGTACAGTGCAAGGGGTATGGAAAAAAGGTGGAGGATATGGAAGGGCTGCTACCATTCATTCCTCTTCTTCTCAGAGTATGTTTGTCTCCCCAATACCATTAAAAAATACTGATGCTGAAGAGCTCTGTCCTATTTATCTAGCACATGTTACTGAAGCAGCAGCAGAGGAAGGGGAAGTTAATGTCTTCCATATATGATCATCCTTTTCTTTAGCTTTCGCCACACACCAGCCTCTTTCTCTGTAACTTTACTTTGTTGGTTTGCCTCTCTGGTTCATCTGAGTGCCCTTTTTAGGACGATTTAATTGATTTCTGAGGGATTCCTATACATAACAGAACTCATCGCAACCCATCCCCACCCCTCACTGGACAGTTTCCCAAAGCACTTATCACCTTCACGGGCTGAGCTTGGCATCCATTCTAATGAATATTTAAGAGACTTGAAATTGCTGAATAGATTTACGCTTGCAGATTCTAAGTTTTATTTGGTTGGTGGTGTCTGTGCATGCTTGTGTGTGCCAGACAATCTATTAATCACTTTGGTCGGTTGCTTTTGCTTCAATTAAAATTACAGTCATGTAAAATGATCCCCATGCGGGCATAGCCATGCATGTGAGGGAGCTGTCACCATAGGACAGGGATGGGGAAGCCGAGACCCTCCAGAGGTATGACTACCATCATCCCAGACCACCAAACTTCAGATGGGCCCAGGGTCCCAATCTCTGAAGTAGGAGGTCAGTGGAAGCCTCTTCTATCCTCCAGGGTCAAACTATACGTTACATTAAGCCTATACTTAATTTATTTACATATTTTAGGACACTGTATAATCCTCACAAGACAGTCTAGAAGCTTACATAAAACAATCGTTAAAATGTTTTAAAACACACTATGGTTTTATTTGTTTATTTCATGAAATTTATATGCTTCATGAATGTAAAATACCCCAGAAGCTTGAAAAGGGCTTAAAGATTTCTTACCCACCTTTCGCCATAAGTTACAGCATAGAAAATACAATTACAAATACAAGTTATAAATCACATAAAACCATTGCAAATGGAACAGAACAATGTTAATGCAGCAAAAGGGGTGGGAGCCCCACAGAACAAAATACTCGAAATGTCAAAGCCCAAAGTAAAGAGGTGTGTCTTCAGCCTGTGGCAGAAGCTGTACCATGAAGATGCTAGATGCATCTGGATGCCCTCTCCCTTACTGCCATGCCCCACCTCGGGTGGTGGAGTTACCAAGAGAACAGCCTCTGTGACTCTTAATATCTGCGAAGGTTGATGGGGATGGATATGGTCTTTCAGATATTTGTTGTTTAGGGTTTTAAACACTAACGTGAGTACATTGGATTGGGCCCAGAAACAAAATGGCAACAAGTGCAGCTATATCAGTTCTAAATGGAATCTGGCTGCTCCATTTTGATTTCTAAATCATTTTCAAGGGCAGGCCCAAGGTGAGCACGTTGTAACTGTTCAGTCTGAAGGTTACCAGTGCATGGACTACAGGGGTCAAGTCATCTCTGTGCAAAAGGGCCTGTTGCTGGAAGTCAACACTTAGCTCCAAGGCTACTTGAGTCTCCCATGACAGCGTTGGATCCAGGAGTACTTAAAGGCTATGGTCCTGGTCCTTTCAGCATAGTGCAATGGATAATAAATAAAACCTATATCCAAGTACTAAAGAACAACTCCTTTAAAAGTATTTTCTTTCAGAGGCAATTTTATTATCCCAAACCTGCCTTAATATATGAATGAAGTATCTTAATCCATTGCTAAGCAACACTTAAGAAAACTCGTCTTGCATTAGCTACTAAGCAAATTTAAGTATTTGAATAGTACATTTACTTTTTTTTTATTAAATATTTATTAGCATTTTCAAGAATTAAACGAGCAAAAAATAAACAAAACAAAAGAAAGATACAAAAATACATAACAAAATTAAACAACAAAAAAAGAAAAAATAGAAAAGAAACACATAAAATTATTCATACTTATTGTTCTTAACCTTATTTCTCAGACCTCCTCACACCTCCCCTTCTTGTATTCCAATTTAAATTATCAGTTCAGCAAGTCCTTAACTTATTTCTTTACCTTAATTTATACATTTATTCTAACATACCATTATTTTACTTTGCTTCTTTTTTCCATTTCCTCCATTTATTTTTTACAATCTTATTTTCAATTAATTTAAAAAAGAAGAAACCAATTTTACCTTATTAAAAACACACATCAATACTTATACCTCATTAATTGTTCTTAAACCTTTTTCCTAAAGTCGACCAAAATTTCCCTTCCACGATTTACCCAATTTCCTTACCACTAATTAAAAATGAAAAAAAAAAAAAGACAAATTATCCTTATGTACCCTTTGGATTCCCAACCTCCACCCGCCCTTTTTCCCGGTTCCAGTCCCCAACCAATGTCCATCAGTCTTTATGTTATTTATTTAGCCTGGAGACCTCACGTCCGAGGCCCTTTTATCTCTCTCAGTTCCTTTCTGCCGGTCTCTTTGATGGTCCTTAATGTTAAACCCCAAGTCTCGGAGGGGCTCCGGCCCAGCAGAATCCTTGTTGCTTCCAGCCAGTCTTCCATACTTGAACGCAAAGCCTATGGGGGGCTCCAACTCTTGTTTCAAATTTCTTACAGATCCAGATGTCCCCAAGGCTCCAGCTTTCACCTTCCGCAGATTTATAATCTCCCATTCAGACCAGGCTTTCCACATCCAATTTTTATTGTCCTTTTTTATCATCATGTCAGGCCTCATATTGTAACTCTCCTTTAACTCCTGCACATCTCCTGCTTCTCCTTCATTTTCTTCAAAGACAGCACCTTGCTCCATCATTTCTGCACTTTCAGTTTCATTTACTTGTTCAGTTAAGTAGGCTTCCTGTTTCAAGTCCTTATCAGGCTCGAAACTGTTGTTCACTGCCCAGTGTAGTAATGATATCTTTGTAGACATAACATTGTATTCATCTTTCAAGTTTCCCAAGAGAGCGAGTGTTCTATCCAGTTCTGCTTGAAATTTACGTACTCCAGCCATTTTTGTAATGTAGTATCCCTATTACCCCTCTAGGGGGATTTTAGTTCCTTAATATTCCTTTCAGCTCAAAACCAAAAGTTCAGTTAATTTGTATCAGCCCTCGTTATTTTCAAGTAAAACAACAAAAACAGCAGAAACAATGTTCTCTTTTTCCAGCTGGCAACTAGCTGACTCGCAGCTCTCTTGACAGCTGTCAAAATCTTCCATGCAACAGACTTTCTCTTAGGACGTTCCCGGGTCTCGGGGGGGGGGGGGGTGAAATTTCAGTCCCCAAATTCTTTTTATCCTCCAGTAAATCCTTTATAGTGTCAAAACCGTGAAATCAAGATCTTTTCACTAAAAGACAGGTTCTCTCGACCTTAGTTGCCCAGTCCTTTGCTTTAAATTGTTTACAAAGAGGGGGGGGTGACTTCCTTTTTAGCCCCTTCCCGCTCGTTCCAAATCCAGAATTAAGTTTTTTAACGTTCCAATCTCCGTATTACTCACGGGTTTATATTTTAGAGTCCAGTCGGTCTTGGAAGAAGTTGGCGCTCTCTGTCTATGGCTTGCGGCTTCACTCCGTAGGCGAGGGAGTACTCTCAGCACCACGCCTCACCCCACCTCCGTTCCGAAGCCTTTAAAAAGGCTCCGGCGCGGATCGGGGGGGCGCAAATGGTGCCCGCCGAGTCTCTGTGTTCACAGGCATCCGCGCCTGTGATTTTAAGGGTCCCCGCTTCGCCGCAGCGGCCAGACCCAGACGCTACGGAGCCGATTCCCTCCGGAGCTCGGAGGGAATCCGCCATTAAACAATGGCGCCAACCCGGAAGTCCTTGAATAGTACATTTACATCACTTTCTTTGCTTGTTTGTCATGAATTATGATTGTCTGGTTGAGAAAATCTAATATTTGAACTAACTTCTTAAAAACAAAGTTGTTGTTTCTTTTCTTAGGAAAGGTTTATGATTTGGATATTACCTGGTGCATTGTATTTGTGAAACAAACATTCTTTAACCAACATTTCAGCAATACTAACAATAAATAAAAGTAAAAGTAGTATCCCCCACCCTTGGTGTTTTAAGTGAGAAGTTCAAACAGCTATAATACTAATCTAATTTATAATTTCATTGAAGGCACTTTGATCTAATGTATGTCAGACACTGAACTCGTAATATCTTTTCCATTGTTCATACTGTGAAAACCACTGAGTTTAGTTATTTCTGCCGTTTTCTAATCAATTGGCTGATAACTGTTCCCTGAAGGCATTCTGCTGATGGGGTTTGTTAGGTGAATGCCACCCTTAGTTTTTAAAAGAAATCCAGCCTATTTTTTCAAGTCCTTTTGTGACTTGAATTGCATCCCTTTCCAGTTTCTATCTGACTCAGTCTTGTTAAATTGTTCCCATTATTTTCATCCATCACTTAACATTTGTGAGCATCTTCCCCAGTATCTCACTGTATTTCATTGTACCTTGGGTAGGTAGGATAGGATAAATTATGATTGCTCCTCTTGAAGATGTGATGCTTACTTAAAAAAAAAAGAATAAATCAGCACCTATTTCCAAAGAAAATCAGCCCTGAGTGCTCACTGGAAGGACAGATCCTGAAGCTGAGACTCCAATACTTTGGCCACCTCATGAGAAGCCCCGCGTGACCTGGGGAATCCTTGGGCCGCGTCAGCCCCAGGGCCAGCCAATCGGCTGGCTGCAGGGGCGGGGCTTGGGTCACTTAAGGTTGGCGCGGCCCAAGATCACCCCTTTCCTTCCTCGCTCCAGCTGTGGTTTCCCACCCACCCACCCACCCACCCACCCTCTAGGTTTTCCCTCGGACTTTGCTATGGACCTCAGTTGGTCGCTGCAAGGGGCCTGGTAGGAATTTTTCCACTTGGCTAATTGGCATTGATTTAAAGCCTTTTGGTTTTTTCGCCTACCTCATAGCAAAACGTCACAACGCCTTTGGTTTTGGCGGTTAGGCATTGGTAGGGGTATTATTATGCAGATGAGTCGGGGGGGAGGAGTGCCATCACCTCCCCCAAATATTTAAGGGTAGTCCGATAAAGTATTCCGGGGGGCGTTGCCTCGTCCGAAACCTATGGAGGCTAGGGCCTAAAGCGCGCTCGCGAGCGGTGACCCCGCGGGAAGCGCCAAGGGATGTGCATCTCAGGGGCTCCCCCTGCTGGTGTTAACCCTTTCCGGTTCTCATGCTGGATAGTCTGATAGGACCAATGCCTAAAGCCAATACCGCTCTTACCTATAACCAATAAAGTTGTGGCCATTTTTCGCCCATTAACCTAAAATTCTGGTGTCCTGTGTCTTTATTTATTCCAACTGGTGGGAGGCGGGAATCGCCACGCAATCAGCTTCACATTCTTCCTGTGGGCGTCAAAGAGGATTCTTGTTGGTTATTGTGAGCAACAGGGTTTTGGAGCTGGATCCTTGGTCTGATCCAGCAGGGTTCCTTTTATATTCTTACTAATAGGAAGTACCTGGCTCTGCCTGGGAATTAGAAGAACCCCAAAATGTTGTGATTTTTAAACTCCACGCTCCAGCTACTGCATTTATACAGCATTCAAAATGTGGATTTCCAACATTCAAAATGTGAAATGGGGTGTGTGTTGGCTGCGCGCACACACACACACACACACACTGATGCCAAGCTCAGTGCACCCAACAGCTTCCAGAATGTAGGCAAAAAATGCCTCCTCCACCTTGGGAAACCTTGTTTGTTACTGTCATGCCAAATTGGGTGAAGTTACACCAAAGTCACATTTCAGTCTGCCATCTTGCTTTGAAATGGCAGCCAGCATCCAAACATAGAGAAATATTGCTGCCTCCACAACAGGAACCCTCTTGAGAGGTGTCCAAATTGGCAGAGTTGCATCATTTCATGTCAAACCAATATCTTCTGAAGCATCCAAATTGGTGCACTTTGGGTCCATAATGCCAAGAAAACACCCAAGTCACACCAAAAAAGATTTACTTTACTTATTAAAGTTATATATTGCCATTCATTCAAAGATCAGAAGGCAGTTCACAACAAAAAATACAAAAAGAGAACACAGAATACATAAAAACAAAAACAAACCAATAGCACCCCTCCCACAAACAAATTTAAAAGGCCACAGATTAATTATCCAAAAGCCAGGTTATAGAGAACCTTTTTTACCTGGTGCCTAAATATATGTAATCCACGAACAGGAAAGCAATCCACAAACAGAGAGCCACCACAGAAAGGACTTGTTCAAGGCAGTCCTTGAGCTATTTAAAGGTTTATAGGTCAAAACCTAGAAACTTATTTTTCGGTGTATAAGATGCCCCTGTGTATAAGACTATTTTGGGGGACAAATTAAGAAAACATCCCCCCAGCACTACCCGTGTATAAGACGGGCCCCAATTTCAAACCTAATTTTTTGGTAAACCCCCCCTAGTCTTATACACGGAAAAATATGGTAATTGGCAGCCAGTGCAGTCAGGACAGGATCAGTATAAAATGCTCAAACTGTCTATCCCTGTTCAGTTAAGGGCACAGCCAAAGCTGATGTAAGGCACTGTGCACCACCGAGGCCACCTGAGCCTCAAGCAACAGTAAAGGATCTAGGAGTACTGTACACCCAAACTACATACCCGTTCCTTCAGAGGGAGTATAACCTCATCGAGAGCAGGCCACCTCCCTATCTATCCGGTCTAGGGAACCAACCACTAACAGTGCCTTAGACTTATCTGGACTGAGCTTCAGTTTGTTGGCTCTTATCCAGTCCCTTACCAAGGTGTAAAGGAGAGGTTTTGGTCCACCACTTTGAGCCACAATGGTGGCCTGTAGTATGGATGAAAACTACCACCCCAGGAACCCTGAGTTTGGAATGATATCTTGAGAGGCAGCTGAACCTATTGAGAACAGATGGACAAACAGACAAAGCACTTTCAAAAATATTTAGTAGATGCTATTCTTCACTGCTTGGCCAGTCAAGGTCCATTTGTTCCCTTACACACTGATTTCTTTAATATTTATTAGATGCTGCACATATATTCAGTGGCGTAGCGTGGGGGGTGCAGGGGGGGCCGGCTGCACCGGGCGCAACATCTGGGGTTAGGGCAAATCCACAGGTTAGGGGGCACAAATCCACGGGTTAGGGGGCGCAAATTACTTGCCTTGCCCCGGGTGCTGACAACCCACGCTATGCCACTGCATATATTACATTCTCTAGGTGATGCACTAATAATATTTTAGCACTAACCCAGAACAATAAATGATTTGATCTTGCTGTTAGTCATTTGCTCCTCCAAGATTCTGCAAAGGGTTGACAGACATCATCAGAAGGGCAATGACAAACATTTGTAACTATAGCGCAGTGTTGTGTCGTCTGCTGAACTTCAGCTCTGCACAAAGCTGACAACATAACAGGCATATTTTATATATGTTGCTCCCTGGCAGGACTTTAAAAACATGAGCCTGCAACAAGGTTTGTCCTAGTCCAAAGGCAGAGAGAGACCGAGGAGCCTGAAGGCTGGACTATCATTAAGGGGACTGTGCGTGGTTAATTCAAAAGCCCAACTCCAATATGATCCTGCCACTTGTCTATTGAGATCTTCATTGGATGTTCTGTTGTCTATACCTGAAGTATGCATACTTGGGATTAGGAAGGGGGCCTTTTCAGTTTACCATCCCAGGCTTTGGAACTCCCTTCTCTCCTTCTATCATGGTCTTCTCTTGGGTTGTCAAAAGCTTCCCTTCATAGAAAAAAAAAAGGTTTTTCAGTTCCTGCACTGAATTATTTTACCTTGCTGAAACTGCTTGATGAAATTGTTTTAATAACCATATTTGATTTTACTTTTGATTTTGTGTTTACATTTTCCCCTCTGTTGCTTTTGTCCATTTTATTGTTTCACTCCTATTTGATTTAACTTGCCTTTGTTAGACACCTGGAGCTCTGTGTGAGGACAGGTGGGATATAAATGTTTAAAATAAATAAATATGCCAGAATACTACACCAGTAGTGCCACCATGCTGAACGCAGGTGCTGAGAATGTGAATTACTGTGAGATGAGGATCTCTTCAGGTGAGGCTGAGAGCCCACCATTAGTTTTGAATTCAGCAACGCTGCTATTGTGATAGACTTCGCAATAAGCTAAATCAAGAAAAAGAAGTAACAGTATTGTGATTACCAGAGCCGTTTCCATTGCTGTTTTTGTCCCTCACAACTGAAAACTTGGCCACAAAGAGTGAGAAACAAAGACAGTCTAAAAGGCTTAGGAATACTGATGAGCCAATCAAAATGCCACAAACAAAATCTGGAGGGCTCCAAAGCTGGAAATCTTAATTTGCGGAAGGCATGGCGATCAGCATGCACCATCTATTACAATACAAGGAAGATGAGACATGATTAGAAAGCACGGTTTTAAAATACTAAATCCTGATGAAATTTAGACATGTTGGCATGAAAAGCAAAGGAAACAGAGGGCTGTGGAAATATAGTAGTGGCTGCAAAATAAAACCCTCAAAAGCCGAAAATGTATTGTATATAAATTTTTTATCTGAAACTGGCATATTAAATTGGTTGTTCGAAGAATTAAGTATTCTTTTTCTGTTGTTACATCCCAAGGGAACAAACCAGTGTTTATGAGGTAATCAGCTATATAAACCTGTATTTTTTCAGGCCAAACAAACATGCTCCAAAAGATGTGCCAAGCTACATACCTAGCTTCTTAATAGAAAGGTGTGCTCCCACAGAAGAGGATGTTTTCTTTCAGTCTGTGCCTATAACTCATCATTATCGACCCATTACAAAATGACATCCACACTACAGCTTGACTATCCATGTTATGATCCTTGCCAGTTAATTAATTAGCATTTCATGATCAGACAATTTGTAGCAATAAAACTATATACATATGTACCTCAAAATTACTTGTTTTTTTCTGCCAGAGAAGGTGTGCGTACAAATAAAGGATTCATTCTGCAGCTTACCTTGGCTACCCAAAGCCTACACTGCTTACCAGGGGTCCCTTGCTATTCTTCTGCCTTCATGCTTTAGTTCTGACAACATCCTTACAATTTTATTATACAGAGATATATACATTGCATCATTTATTCTTAACACCCCCCTCCCAGTATACGTATATCATTCTTTTTAATTTGAATTAACTTGGAGATTTCCCTTTTGTTTCCCACAGGAAAACATGACCTTTCTCAGTCTGGGTAATCACCAGCTTGTTTCAAAATAAACAGGATTTTGCATTGACATGGTTGATGGACACACACACACATACAATCCTGCAAGCCAACAAGAACAAACAGTGCTGCAATTGTTGTCCCCCCCCCTGCTCTGCATATGAACCTAAAAGGTGAATAGTCTCTGCTCTGTTATTGGAAGGCCTTTGTAACAGAAGGAATCTAAACAAGCTGGTAAGCAAACTTTTTCTGGCATACCTTGTGCCACCCTTTGAAACTTTATATGAAATGGCTTGTCTTTCTGTACAGTTCTGTGCACAACCATGCTTTGCAGCACTAATTGAAAAATGAACATTGAAAAATGTCAGGGATGTTATTACTATGACTGGGATACAAAGTGTCCCAGGAAGTTATTTTATTCCACCTGCCTCTGGAGCCTTCAATTTCCCTTTTCTTTTCTTTTCTTTTCTTTTTCCTGCAGAAATGTGCCATAGCCATACAAAAAGAAATAACCAATAATGTATGGCCCCAGTCAAGAAATATAGTTCTCAAGTAACTTTCACATTAATTGGACATGTTACTGTCAAACTATCTGTTATGTAAGAGATTCTTGTTCTGATCTCCTGATGGTTTTGATTTTAACTTAGAAGTAGCTTTCCTCTGCCCCCTGAATGGGATTAGAGCAGCAGCTCAGGGATCATTGAAATAAAAAGCCCTGCCTCCAGACATGTCTCATGAATCACAATGATGGGCATATTACTGGCAATGTAATTGTTCATCATGGAAAAACATGAAAATAGAAAAATAAAAAGAAATAGAGTCTCTGATTCCGAGAGCTTTTCTTAAAAAAAAAAAAGAAAAGATATGTGAACTGTTCTCCAAGGATGATATCTTCTTCCATTTAGTACACACATATGCACTTGTACTTTATAACTTCAATCCAATGTAGCGCTCACAAACCAGAGCAGGCAGCCTTTCTTATTTTTTTATAGGTTAGAATCCCACCAATTAGCTGTTTGGTAAAGAAGGGGCAATGAGAGAGATGGAATCCATCTTCCCAGAACACCCAATTAGCGAGAGTTCCACTTTTTAAAAAGGGCTAAAAACACATGTTTCCAGCTGCTGAACCATGGCAGGGAACTGAATGCCAATAGCACTCCCACACATACACCAAGGCCAGCTTCCATGCATATATAACCCTCAGCTGGATAGGGGCTGCAATGTATACTGCTGAAAGCTGCTCACAGGGCTAGTGGTGTGCATGTTAGTGTGAGCTCTGCATGTGGACTGTACCATTTCAGATACAGGTGTGGTGATGATTAAAGGTTTCCAAGGTGGGGCAAAATCCGACATTGGTATGTCTGAGGGAAGACTAGGTATCTGAAGAAGTGTGCATGCACACAAAAGCTTATACCTATAACAAACTTAGTTGGTCTCTAAGGTGCTACTGGACTATTTTTTATATTAGGATAGAACACTTCTCCTTGGTATCTAATTGTCCATGTGCAGGGTTTTTATTTATTTAAGTTTAGTCATTGAGTGTCCACTAGCAGACACAAATTTGCCAGCTCGTTTGCGGCTTGTGACTATTAGGCCTAAGTACATCCAATTCAGGGAGTCATTATACTCTTCTAGAATGCCATTCCAATTAGAGTAATTTTGATATTTGCATGTGAGCTGGTTGGCAACTATTTTAATGCTCGTCTTCTTAATATTGTTGCAGGTGGGGGCTGGAAGGAAGGGTAGATCCATATTTTCTCTCACAAGTCTCTTGACTCATTTCCAAAGTACGTCTGTTTTCTATGCCCTTCTCAACACTGCATAATGGTAGCAATTAGTAGCAAATAGCAATGTCAGCCGTATACATCCCTTGGCCCAGTTTTGCATACTTTGCAGTTCTTAATCCAGATTTATACTCACTAGCACTGTTGTGTGATGCAACCCATTTCTACAGCTGATCTATAGCTATTGATGTGGGTTTCTCCACTGGTTGCCTTTTGAAAATTCCCTGTTTAGTGTAAGAGTTTATTATCACTGTGTTTTTGAGATTTTTGAGGCAGAGTACCAAATGTGTTTGGTACGGGCTAGAAACAGCTAAAGCTCTGGTGTTCGATCTAATAAATCCTTAAAGGCACCCAGTGGTGGTTGATGCCTGCTGAGACTGTTGGGGTGTAAAGCAAGATATCCAAATTGTAGGTGGAACCAGAGCCAATGACAAGCACCACCAATGATGGGTGGAGCTTTGTCCCCAACCTCCTCACTACTGGATTCTACAAGAGCAACTCTGAGACTAAGAGGAAGGAAAGTTGATAGGCAGTTCTACCCACTGGATTCACTGGGGGCAGACTGAGGCTGGCAGGACACTGCCCCATTTCCCTAACTGACCAACCTCTACGGCCTAGGACCCTCATACCTACGGGACCGCCTCTCCCGGTATGCCCCACAGAGGGCCTCAAGGTCCATAAATAGCAATACCCTAGTGGTCCCGGGCCCTAAGGAAGTTAGATTAGCTTCAACCAGAGCCAGGGCCTTTTCAACACTGATGGAACGCTCTGCCTCATGAGACCAGGGCCCTGCAGGATCTGATTTCTTTCCGCAGTGCCTGTAAGACAGAGTTGTTCCACCTGGCCTTTGGCTTGGAGCCAATTTGATTCCCTCCTCCTCTTTCTTTTTTCTTTTTCCTTTCTCCTCCTGTGATGAGGCTGCATTTTAATATTTTAATTGTTGTATTTTAATCTTGTTTTTAAGTTGTATTCATTCAACTTGTTTTTATTATTGCTTCTTAGCCGCCCTGAGCCCAGCCTTGGCTGGGGAGGGCGGGGTATAAATAAAAATTATTATTATTATTATTATTACTGAAGGCACCTCATTTCTCATAACATCTGACTATAAAGAATCTTCTTGCTAGACACAGTAAGAAAACATTATGCTCCCTTTGCTCAAAAGAAAGCTTAGCCATCATACATTTTCTTAAAAAATATCAAAGTAAAATGTAATTGACTACAGATCTGGAACAATGGACTAGGGGGGATTCCAAAGGCTTGAGGCCAGGGCAGAAAAGGCTCACACTCTGGATGCTGCACAGGCAATGGAAGAAGCAGGAAGTCCTGGTCCGTAGATCCAGTGGCGTAGCGTGGGTTGTCAGCACCCGGGGCAAGGCAAGTAATTTGCGCCCCCTAACCCGTGGATTTGTGCCCCCTAAACCATGGATTTGCCCTAACCCCCAGATGTTGCGCCCGGTGCAGCCAGCCCCCCCTACACCCCCCACGCTATGCCACTGCGTAGATCCTGGTGAACGGGCAGTACAAGAGTGAATACCCTAGCACTGTAATAACTGACTTAAATGGCCAGAGACAGAGGGGTGCACTGTTCTGTCTTCTTGGCATGTAAGTTACATAACATTCATGTCATAGCAATTATCATTCTTAGTCTGTGCAATTATATGCAGAAAGACACCTCTAGCTAAAGCACAGTTAATTGTCCTCTGAATGACAACTTATTGGTGCTAATGAGCACACTGGTTTGTTTGTGATGTCAGAGTCTCATCAGATAATGCTGTCAGATATGCACAAAGCTTGTACTGAAAACATTCATAATATTCCTATTGAAACAATGACTACAAATCTTAGGGAAAGAAAAAGCAAATCCAGTCGTATGCATCCACCATCTGGTATTTGTTTAGTTATCATTTGTACAGCTTGATGTTTTCTCTTAAACAAAATCTCTTTTATGGACTCCCACTCTATTCCTCACCCCACCCCCACCCCTGGCACAGATTTTGTTTCCAACTTCCAGCTTCCTTTGCTGCATCAACATTAACTGTCCCCATACCAGTCTGTTCTTGAATTGCAAGTTGCTTTGGGAAGGATGTCACTTTGCTGCGGTTGAGGACCAAATGTTGTATCCTTTAAGTTATACTGTTTCCTTGCTTCTGTGGGTTGTGTACTGGTTCTTTATACTGTACTGGTTCCATAGAATGCCTTTGCTGTATTCTCTATGGAAATGTTAATTTCAGAGCAAGCTGAACATAACAGCACTCATAATGAATGCTGTCTTTCTCATTGCTTTCAGACTTTACATCAGTTCTTCCGCTTTGACTTGATTGGATGAGGGAAATCAGTCCAGTACCTGATTTGGCCGTGAATGCCAAAAATAGGAACTATCCTATCCTATCTTGGATTTCCTTGTGTTTTTTTAAAAATGGAAAGATCTCACCTGCCCTGCAGGAAAAATATTCTAAAGAAACTAGAAGCTAGGCAAGTTCAGGTATTCTCTCCTGATCATGTGGCAGGGGAAACACGCTAAATCACGCCAGGATCTATACAAATAGAGAAGATTTCTTGCTGCAAAATTTCAGCATACAGTGTGTGGAGGGCAATGAAGCCAATAATTTGACAGGGGGAATTGGACCAGGGAAAACTCCTCAGCCCTCCAGAGATGGTGCAGGGGGCACACAAGCAGAGGAGAAGGGTTGAAAGTCTCATAGTGCAAGTCAAAGTCTTGTGCCTTTATTTAGCAGAATACTGCCTTGAATCCCTCACACCATGAGTTTAAAAAATCTTGTCACTACTCCCCTCCAGTTAAGTTACAATAAAGCAGTCAGGTTCAGAGCTGGCGACTCCAACACTAAAGCCTTTACCGCTACATAGCACATAACTGGAAGGTTTCAGGAGGCTGGAAATGGGGGGGGGGGAATGTCCTCCAGTGGCGACTGGTGCCCATTGGAACAACTTAGGTGGAAGGCTGCAAGGGACAGCAACAGTAGGTGGAGTCAGAGAAAATAATAGAAAGAGCCAGTTCTAGTCCCATCGGCCCATCCTCCTCTTTGTTGAGTTCCACAACGACAACACCAAAACTAAGGAGGAAGAAGCTTGCATGCAGTGTCACCCCTTGGACTCATTGTAAGAAAGAAGGCAGGTGGGTGGGGGGATTTCTGAGGGAAGATTGAGGTTGGGGGGACAGTATCGCACCTACCCAAATGGACCAACTTCGATTGGTGTCATCTGTGAACCCCAAACTTTGCTACAAGGCTCCCATTTCAGATTGGTTGGTCCCTGAACCAGAACTTTTCTTGTTCTGAAGTTGGAGAAACACTGCAATAATATGTTTTGTTTCCTACCACATGCTTTCCTTATTATCCATCGCTTGCTAGCTCTCTAAACAATAACTTGATTTTTATTTCATTTTTTATGTTTAAGTGAGGTGAGCTTTGTGTGAAAAGAATGAAGCTATAAATCAAGCGATAGTGCCTCAATCTCTGCCCCCTACAGTTTTATGGCTGTCTTTACAAACACAGAAAAGCCTTGCTGTAGACATCACAATACCTGAAAAGCTTTTCTTTAAGGATGTATGAATGCAGACTTGAGCAAAAAAAGAATAGAAACTTCATGCAAGACTTTTGACCTTTTTTCTGATTTTTGAGGTCACTCAGGCCCAGAATTCAAAAATGTGGACTGAAAGTAATGCATAGAATTGTCATTTCTCATCTGAGATACACCTGTATAAAAGTTTAGAGCAGTTGAGAGGAAAATACTGCTTTTGTGTGTAATTGAAAGGAACCATCTGTACATTTTCCTACACCGAATGCTGAAAATTAATCTCCTGGTTTTTAAGGGAAAACCATGAAATGTTCCATTCTTCATAGGAAAGTAGTTCTCAGAAGATACATTTAAATGTGACTTGTAAACTAAGTAGTACTAAATTCGCTTCCATTTATTACTATTAAATGAAAAAGAAAGAGATAGGTCTGAGAATATATTACCTTTCTTATGTCCATCAGTGTTATATATCAAGCTACATTTTAAAGCTGCATTGTATTGCGACAGGATGTGAAATGCCACTTGGTTTTATTTTGCCCATTTCCGATCTTAGCAGAGGCTGTGGCTCTCAATATTTGGTGCTTGCATCCTAATAATAATTTAAGAAAGGGTCAAATCCCAGGAGTAAGATACAATGAAAAAACAATGAGACTTAGTTCTGAGTAGGCATTTATAGTATTGGACATCTATGTTCCTATGATGTATCTCCTTGGCTTCTATAAACTAGAACACAAGTCTGCAGGATCAGGCTAATGGCCCATCTAGTCCAGTACAGTGGTACCTCGGGTTACATACGCTTCAGGTTACATATGCTTCAGGTTACAGACTCCGCTAACCCAGAAATAGTACCTCAGGTTAAGAACTTTGCTTCAGGATGAGAACAGAAATCGTGCTACAGCAGTGCGGCGGCAGCAGGAGGCCCCATTGGCTAAAGTGGTGCTTCAGGTTAAGAACAGTTTCAGGTTAAGAACGGACCTCCAGAATGAATTAAGTACTTAACCTGAGGTACCACTATGCTATTCTCACAGTGGCCACCCAGATGCCTGTGGGAAACAGCCTTCTTATACACTGTGTGTGGAAAAAGACCTTCTTCATTGACAATGCCCATATATCTCACTGACTAGAGAAGAGGTCTTTACTTTATCTTAGATCTCTCTCTTTCTTACCAAGTCCTCACTCAACTTCTCTCTGTATATTATGGTGAAAATCCAACTTTTCCTTTCCTACCTTGTGGCTGAACCTCTGATTCATGCTTTGAAGAAACAATTAGATTGTGAGGGGATGGTTAAGGAATAACAACAGTATACTGTTATCAAGGGTTAACTTCGTGAGATGATAAACTGGCAGTTCACTTCTGACTGAAGCTAGACGCAAACAAAAAGATGCAGTCTTCCAAGAAGCAGTTAAGGTTTTCAACACAGTTTTTGTGTGGGTGGAAGTTAACGGTAAAATCCTGCTTTAATGGAAAATTGCCAAATTGAGGCAAGTCTTTTAGTGACCACTCTTTTCAGAATCAATGGTCCTTAGTTATGGACCAACAAGGATATAGAATCACTGGAAGAACCTGATGATTAGCCAGAAGGTTCTGATTGGCACGAATACAAAACAGGCACAGCACTGTTGGGGGGTCTTTAGTTGGCCAGTTAAAGAGTGGGTGGGTAGAAGGCAGACCATCATCTATGATCCTAGCAGAAGACCAGTTCCCAAAGGACAGTCTTGTACCTGTTGGTTTCTGGGCTTTTGCAAAGAATGTACTAGGTGGTCCTTGGCATGACACAGCATGGTACTTCTTATGTACTTAAGCAAGAGTGCATAAAGGCAAAGGGACCCCTGACCATTAGGTCCAGTCGTGGCTGACTCTGGGGTTGTGGCACTCATCTCGCTTTACTGGCCGAGGGAGCCGGCGTACAGCTTCCGGGTCATGTGGCCAGCATGACTAAGCCGCTTCTGGTGAACCAGAGCAGCACATGGAAACGCTGTTTACCTTCCCGCCAGAACGGTACCTATTTATCTACTTGCACTTGGACGTGCTTTTGAACTGCTAGGTGGGCAGGAGCTGGGACCGAGCAACGGGAGCTCACCTCATCACGGGGATTCGAACCGCCGACCTTCTGATTGGCAAGTCCTAGGCTCAGTGATTTAGACCACAGCACCACCCGCGTCCCACAAGAGTGCATACTTGGGATCATTTGACAGACAACAGAGGATCAATTTCCTTTCTGCACTTCCTATTATTATTATTATTATTATTATTTATTATCATTTAACTCAGCTCTTTAATACCCTGGCCCAGACCTTTGCGCGTGAAATTACACCCGAGTGCACTTCTTGTTTTGGAATTGACAGAGAAGTAGTAGATTCACAGTGTAGTCCTGTCCAGCAATAAGCAATGTCTCTACATTTCAGCTACTTACTGTTTTCAGTTTTCATTCTGTACAGAAAAATCATCAGGGACCAAAATAAAAAAATAAAAAATGGCGGAGGGAGGAAGTAAACCAATTGAATTTTACATGTGGGGATCTGCTTTTTGTCCCAGCCAATGTAACGATTCTGGGTAATTTTTCTTTCCAACAAAAAACTCCAGTGGTGCAGGTCTATGTGTGAAGAAAGAGTTTTATTTTTTGAAAACCAATAAAGAGACTGGGGAATAAAGTATTCCAGGCAATATTTTGATTTTTGCCGATAGGGTGCTCTTTTTGCCCCAGCCAATGTTAATGCATCTGAATAAAAAGAAAGAAGTCACACGGCTTTTTCTTTTTTTTTTCTGAGTGAATTTTTATTGTTTTCCTTACATATTCTTTTCCAACAAATTGTAATAGCACCATACATTCTCTTTGACTCTGCTGAGTCGCGACCCCCCTCCCTCCCCACAACTGGTATATTTATCCTCTTTCCATCACGCACATCATTCTCATATTAGTACTATTATACATTGGAGGTGTTATGTCAATCCTGCTAGTGTCTTGACCTCTTTACAATTCTTCTTTAAATATTCAATAAATTTACTCCATTTATTTTGGTATCTTTGATCTCCCTGATGAAAAAGCCATGTGACATCAGAAGTCACACGGCTTTTTCATGCGCAGACTGATACTGAGAAGCAGATACATTATTCCATCCAGTATACTTATTTTTCTCCAACTGGGATATATTTCAAAAATGTTGGAGACAGATCATTTTCCAGAGCCACCAATAAGTGTTCTAGATTCTTACTTAGGCTAGAGATAATGTGATTTATGGCATGGACAATACTCTCATTCCTTTTGACTGCTAACTGATACATCCATTATGTTGAACAAACCTATTACTTTAGGCCATTCAGTTAATGCATATTGACATATTACTTTTTCCATTATACCCATTTTCTCTAACTGGACTGAAGTGTCCATATAAGCTGAAAAAGACGCACTCTAACCCCTCAAATTCTTAAATTCAAGGAATTGTTCATATTTAATAAAATCCCAGTTAAACAAACATCTTACAATTTTACAATGCTGTTCCATTTTCCTCCTTCCCTGCTCTCAAGAACACGGGGGAGATGGAACATGCTTTTCATGTGTTAACTCCGTAACTAATTCCTTTAGTCCAGCAATCTGAGATACTTGTTTGAGCAGACTCTCATTCTGCTGTTCCAATTCCCCAGCAACATATTGTGCTTTCATAAGATGCTCTTTAATCCCTGTTATCATTTACTTTCACAACTGATTCTGACACAATAAGCGTCCTTTTCTTTGTCTAGCATTTGTCTATCTGCTCTTCTCCTGCAGAAATTTGCTGCTGGGCATCTTGAGCTCTCTCGAACCTCTCTTGAGCTGTAGCTCCTTTCCTTTTGCCCCCAGAAAGCTTGAGAGCTGTACAATATTTATCAAACAATTTGCACAGGCAACCTACCCCCCGCATTACTATTGCATGGGGTTCCCACAGAGAGGCCCCAGTGTACAAGTGTACCACCTTACGCAGTGGCTTCCCCACCCCTTTCACGGGAACACCGGAGCTCTCCTCCAGTCATTCTTTTGCCAGTTTTCTCTGAAGCATTTTATTTCTTCTTCAACTCATTACATTATCTTCTAGAAAAGGATGGCCAAAATTATCAAAGGGATGGAGCAACTCTCCTATGATGAATTGCTACAGTGCTAGCAACTTTTTAGCTTAGAGAAAAGGTGAGTAAGAGGTGGCATGATAGAAGATTATATGCATGGCATGGAGAAAGTGGATAGAGAAAAGCTTTTCTCCCTCTCTCACAACACAAGTGAGCGTCCAATGAAGCTGAAAGGTTCAGGGTAAAAAAAGAGAGAAATTACTTCTCCACACACTCCCATAGGAGGCAGTGATGATGGCCACCAACCCGGAGGCTTTAAAAGAGGATTTGACAAATTCATGGAAGGCAGTGCTATCAATGGCTAGTGGTCATGATGGCTTTGTTCTGTCTCCACCGTTAATGACTGTTGTTGTTGTTTAGTCGTTTAGTTGTGTCTGACTCTTCGTGACCCCATGGACCAGAGCACGCCAGGCACTTCTGTCTTCCACTGCCTCCCGCAGTTTGGTCAAACTCATGCTGGTAGCTTCGAGAACACTGTCCAACCATATCATCCTCTGTCATCTCCTTCTCCTTGTGCCCTCCATCTTTCCCAACATCAGGATCTTTTCAAGGGAGTCTTCTCTTCTCATGAGGTGGCCAAAGTATTGGAGCCCCAGCTTCATGATCTGTCCTTCCAGTGAGCACTCAGGGCTGATTTCCTTCAGAATGGATAGGTATGATCTTCTTGCAGTCCATGGGACTCTCAAGAGTCTCCTCCAGCACCATAATTTAATGGCTATATGCCTCTGAATACCAGTTGCTGGGAATGGCAGGTGGGCAGAGTGCTCTTGTGCTCAGGTCCTGCTTGCAGACTTCTCAAAGTCATCTGGTTGGCCACTGTGAGAACAGGATGCTGGACTAGATGTGCTGTCAGCCTAATTCAGCAGGCGTCAACTTCTGTATTCCAGACATATGTTCTGCCAAAAACATGCACCTTGGTGGATCAGAATAACAACTGGCAAGTCAACATGCACATATAGAAGATACGTGGATATTATCATGAGAATATATTCAGGGCAGAGCCAGCTGTCCATATTTAATGTCCAGGAGTGAACTAAATCTCAGAAACAATGCTAGCTGGAGGACATGATGGGAATGGGTTGTAACATTTAACAGCATCTAAAGAACAATACAGCTTGGAGACTGGTGCAACTATGCTGTCACATTACCTAAATTTGACAAATGTCACTTCGTGCAGGAAAGCAATTGCAAGGAATTATCTTTTCAACAGTTTGAGAGACAAAGTTGGCAAGCTGGAAACTCTAATTTGGCCAACTTCTGTAAGTGAGAATGTGCAAGAGCTTTCCCTCTAATAAGTGTTCCATAAGTAGAATAGTAGCTACATACATCCATATGGTGGATTCCTGATCCCTCACTACTTTACCCTTAGTAGTGAAAGGCCTGTGAAATACAGGTGCTCTGTGTCACATGTTCCATTGTGCACTTTCCTTGATGGTAAGTCTGTGAAGAAGCTTTCTGGATGATAGATATGTGAAGCACTCCTATGGTGTACTGTATAAGAATAGCTTCACATAATTATTTTGTCCAGGAAAAAGTCAACTGGTGACAATTCCCCCACGGTCAAGCTGCTTTTTTATGAAAACATGCCATAATTATATTTTAACCATAAACTTAAACATAAAAATAAGTTTCTTCAAAATCCAACTAAATATAAGACTGACCACATCATTTAATTATTTTGTTTTATTATCAACTTCTCAAAGCCCTCATAGGGCAGTCTATAAAATGGACTAAATAGAATAAAGGACCTTACAGAATAACTTCCTGCAAAATCTATTTGCAGAAGACAAGGGCACATCCACAATAAACTTAATGTGTGCTAGGGATAATTCACTTCAATGTGCCCTTTATTGTCAAAATTGACTGTGCAAACACACACTAAGATGAATTTTGAACAAAGGGTCTGTCTAAGCACACTGATAATCTCATCACAACCCTGCTGGTAAGTGGATTTTTCACATTGTGACGACTGTAATCACTTTGCTACATAAAAAGTGGCAATGGAAAGCCACATTAATTTGTAAAACAGTTGGAATAGCCTAGCAGTTTGAACAAATGAAATGCATCCATTGATTGCTGACAGCAAAAGACTAACCAGCTGATCATGATTTTTTTAAAAAATGGTTACTGAAGTAGTCAAGTTTTATAATACAGGGAAATCTTGTACACTATATTTATATCTATATAAAGTTAAGTTTAGCCAAGGCAAAATACGCCAGATCCAAACTCCATTTTCTCGCAGGGTTACTGCTAGCTAAGCCAGCATAAGTCTGACAAAGGGAAAACAAACCTTTAAACAGTTTGCATTATACCACCCTCTTTGCCAATTTAACTTAAGCTGGGTTCTTGGGTCACATGACTATACTGACCATACTTATTCTTTAGGTTGAGAAATTGTTTGTTTTAAAATCAGATTAGATGTGAAGTTTTTGCTATAACAATATATGACATTACATAACTTCCATCTATATTGATTACATTTTCAGATATCCTAAAGCTCTGTTTCTAACTTATAAATTTGAGTTTTAATATATGACACTTTCCAACATTTCTCCAATAGCTAATGAATGATTCATCCAGTGAGTAATGATTCTGGTAAATTACTGGAAGGTGATGTCTGAATACAGAAAGACAATAAAGGCTATTATTTGCAGCCTAATGTTTGGTTCCAAGGACAAGTCACTTGCTATTTTCTTTTGTCTCCCGCTATTTGAATGTCAAAAAATTCTATAGAAATTTCTAATCTAGGGCACTGTAAAACATAGTTGGGAAAATTGATTTAATTTTAGCAGTAATATGAAAGTGTATTCTATTGGATATTTCATAAGATGATAAACAGACCTTCATTTATTAAACTTTGAATAGATGGGACATATTTTGAAGTAACTTTTGGTCTCGTACATATATTTACATAAAGCAAATAGAAATTGCTACCGAAAAGGCATTATGAATTATTCTTTAAAGTCATGTGGGTGCTAGGTTAACTATCTTAAGGAGTAGCATACTGGAGTTCCCAAATGTAACAATATACGGCAAGTGATATTCTTTGTTCAATACTTTCCTTTCTCCAGCAGCCTTGCAATCCTTAGAATCTATATATTATATCACATACATGATACTTCACACATTATATTATACATATAATAAACTCTTCTTCTTAATTTTTAATACAAACATGAACCAGGCTGAGCTGGCATATTGTTGTGCCACCACAGAGGAAGATCCCCTTTGGCATCACCCCCCATGAGTGTGGGGTGAAGCACTTGCAGTATGCTGTGGGTAAGAGTCAGAATCTGGGGTGTCCCAGATGTCACGGTTTTCCATCTGAGTCCATTTCCATTGTGAATTTCTTGGTTCAGCTGCCCTTCTTTTGTCATCTTTCTGTGAATAATATATTCTTGTGGAAGTCAATATTCCTCAGCTGCTCACATTGTCAGGGAGTCAAGTCAAACGCGACTGAATCTTTATTGTTTCCCAAAACAGAACATAATGGTGAATCACTCTCTGAAAGTATACGTCTAACTCAAACTAGAATAGGAACTTGAAAATAAAATAATAATGGTTTGATTACAGCAACTGGTGACACCCTCAGCGGTCCCAATAAGGAAAAAAATAAATCACAAGCTGATAAGAATAACACTTGAAAGGATTTCTTCAAATACATTAGGGGTTTGTTCAGGATGTGCTACAATGTGTCTAAGACTGTGGTACTAGGCAGTAAGTTTGAATGAACTCTGAGCATACTTCCAAATAAACACATGTATGATGGGATTGTGCTGAAAAAGACATAAATGCTAAGACGCAGCATATAATTTCTTACCTGATATAACCTTACGTAGGAAGCCTAAGTGCCTCTTGTTGCTAAATCACATTGTAACTGTGAAAATGGCCCCTTTGAATCAAAACCGGACTCTGGGAAAATTTCACCATGAATATAAATTGCAAGGAACCTTAGATAAATGTATTCATAGATTTTTTAAGGCTGAAGGAACCCATCATTTTATGTGACCTCTCGTCTAATGCAAGCCCAGAACATTCACCTAGCAATTTCTGCATCCTGTTCAGAAAAATCTGATATTAGCAAACGCATGCTCAGAATATATATTCTTTTGGGCATTTCCTTTGATATTGCATGGATATTTTTTTTAAAAAAAGAATATACATGAAGCCTCAGAGGCTAGAATGCGATTTTCCGAGGCTAAGGCATTTTCAGTAGATCAGCAGAGGGCAATTAAATTAGTCTCTCTAGGATACTGAGTATGTCTTTTGAGTCCAAATAGTACTTTAAATGTTCAGAGACATTTTCTGTTGTGTCATTTGAAGTCAGATGGAGTGGCCTCTTGCTCCACAGCTATGCTATTGGCTGGCTCTTAGCAAGAAAAAATATCCATTTCCAGCTCTTGGTCCCGAGGTAGGTACATGAAGTCATCTCTTAAACTTTCCATTCATCTTAAAAGTTAAGAGCTCAACTGTCAGAGAAAGGAGCCTCGGAGTTGGTATCAGCAACATGGGATTTGACAGTTAATCAAGCCTGTCTTGAACAATAGGCATTGCTGAATTAATACCTATTACTGTAGAAGGGCTCAGTTAACATAAGGAAATGCTAGCTAGTTTCAAAAAGAGCTACAATAGACGCCAATGTCTCTCTTTCCCGATATTTAAGGTGATGACATCAGACATTTTGTTTATGACTATACAGAGGCACATTGCAGATCTCGATTTGTCTTTTAGGAATAAAGCAATCTAATTGTTATTAGCCTGCCCTTCAAGGAGAATAAAAGCATTAATTGGACTGATACATTAGTCCAGACATTTAAGTAAAAGGACTCTAGTGCCAGCTTATGAATATAAGGACAATAAAATGTGGAAGTGACCAATATATCCTCAGTTATTAGAGAAGTTTTACTGCCAAGTCTAATATATAGATAGCTTTCTACCAAACTGAAAGCTTTCATGGGTTGCTTCCATATTAAAGAATCTGAATAACTGTATGGTTTTTAACATTTACTTTAACATTTCTCCCTTTGATAAAGGGAACCAGGGACTTTTTCTCAAAAAACATCAGTCTCATAGTCTAGTACCAACGTTTGCTTCACCAGTGTGTAGTTAGAATAACACGGAAAAGCAGTTCTAACAATAATAGACATTGGATTGATAGAATGCTACAGTACCTTTGGCAACAGATTTCCTGGATGCAGTCTTTTACATTGTTCAGCAGCAATTGTCAAATAATCTCTTCCAAATAGTCTCATCTGTTTAATCAGTATGTTTTTGAGACACACATAAATAGCAAGGCCAGTTGCCTTATAGATCCACTAGCTTCTATATCACCTTAATATCAAAGACTTCAGTGGCACCAATTTATATTTAAGCCCAATTCTCAAATTTAGGTGGTTTGTATATTCAGATGACTTGAATGCAAGTCCTATTCATTTCAGTGGCATCTAATTTAGCATATTGTCTATTATCCTATCTGTGCCAATGTGTATATGACTGGATATCTACTAATACTTCATATAATACTGTCTGTTTTTTAATTAAAACAGAGAGGGGGGTAAAACACCCGATTACAAAGCTTCCTTACAGTGAGGGGGGAAAGTATTTGACCCCCTGCTAAATTTGCCTATTTGCCCTCTGACAAAGAAATGACCAGTCCATAATTTTAATGGTAGGTTCAGTTACAGATAGGTAGCCGTGTTGGTCTGCCATAGTCAAAACAAAAATTTTTTTCCCCTTCCAGTAGCACCTTAAAGACCAACTAAGTTAGTTCTTGGTATGAGCTTTCGTGTGCATGCACACGAAAGAAGTGGCATCTGAAGAAGTGTGCATGCACACGAAAGCTCATACCAAGAACTAACTTAGTTGGTTTAATGGTAGGTTTATTGTAGCTGTGAGAGACAGAATAACAACAGGAAAACCCCCAGAAACCCAGAAGACAAAAGTCAGAGATTGATGTGCATTATAATGAGTGAAATAAGTATTTGATCCCTTTGCAAAAGATGACTTAGTACTTGGTGGCAAAACAATTGTTGGCAATTGCAGAGGTCAGACGTTTCTTGTAGGTGGCCACCAGGTTTGCACGCATCTCAGGAGGTATTTTATCCCACTCCTCTTTGCAGATCCTCTCCAAGTCAGTAAGATTTTGAGGTTGATGTGTAGCTACTCGAGAGCTGAGAGTCCGGAGCCCAAGAGTTGAGTCTGGGGAAGAGCGCCGTGGCGGGCTCTTCTGCTGCGGGCGGCTCTGTGCCGTGAGTTCGGGGGCTACTGAGCCAGCAAGATGCTGATGCGCCTGGGACTGGGCAACCGGGGGGGGGGGTGCTGTGTGAATCTTTGCACCCTGGCGCTGCATATGCTTAAGATGGCCCTGGATTTCCTAGGGTTCTTCTATCCTACACAGATGCTTTCGGCTCCCAAGTGTATTTATGGGGCAGGGAGAAGCACTGAATTTACCAAGAACTCTAACCATGGCTGGCCCTATGGGGTGGTAAAGGATATGTGAAACTAAGCTACAATTCCTGGAGACATTATAGTATTTTTTTAAAAATGTATTATATTTGTATTCTACCTTTATGGTTAGAATTATGGTTCAATTATGGTTGAGGTGGCTAACAGTGCTAATTCAATAAAACAAGTATGTTTTCATGGCCCACTCAAAAAATTCACAAGGATGTGGTTTGTCTGATAGCATTTGGAGTTTATTTCTACCAAAGTGGAACCACCGCTGAAAAGGCACTCTAATGTATGCCCACCAAGCTTGTGGTTTTGTTGTTAAAGAGTTTTTTCACAGTTATACCACTGCCTTGCACTGTGATTGGAGCCAAATGCCTTTAAAAGATTCTGCTTCAGGTTACCCATCTGGAGGAGAAGAAACACCAAGCTCATTTGCCAATGAATTTACCCTCCCCTTCCATCTTTGGGTAGAGTTTGTTTCCTTGTTTTGTGCTGCCAGTTATGCAGATTTACAGCTGTGCTGAACAAGATGATGGGCTTTCTTCTACATAATAGACAACTTTCACTCTGGCCCAGTTTGTTCAAGCACCTCAGCTTAATGCATAAGAGGATGTGTTTGATTCAGCAGCATGAGAGAAATAAATAACATAGAGAAAAAGAATTTGAAAACAATATCAAGGGATATGAAGGAAATCAAACAATATGATAAAATGATATGAAGGGAAAGTCTCTGGAAATGAAGACAAAATCTGAGTTGAACTTTGTCAGACCCCAAATATGAAACCCTACAAAAAGGATCATATGAATTTACAGAAAATATGCATTTTGCAGAGCAATATTAATTCAATATTTAGATCTCAATAAACATGCATATAAATAAAAGTTTTATGTGAGCTGTGTTCAGATGAACATTAGCTCAAAACAAAGAACCATAATGGACATTCGTGGACATTTTTGATATAATAAAAAGTCCCTGCTTTTCAGTGATTTTTTTTCATGTGACAAAAGAGGGGAAAATGTTTCAGATACTCAGGAAGCATTGCCCTAACTCTGTATTGGCTGTGTTTGCCCTCAGAATTGTGCTTTATTGAAATGTGATTAGCCGTACAGTGGTACCTCGGTTTACGAACTTAATCCGTTCTGGCAGTCCGTTCTTAAACCAAAGCCGCTCTTAAACTGAGGCACTCTTTCCCTAATGAGGCCTCCTGCCACCAGTGCCCTTCCACCATTCGGCTTCTGTTCGTAGACTGAGGTAAAGTTCGCTAATACCTACTTCTGGTTTTGCAGAGTTCGTATACCGAATAGTTCGTTAACAGGGCTGTTCGTAAACCGAGGTACCACTGTATAGTGTTGTGACATTGTCCTGTTCATTGTATGATCCCTGATGAACTGGATTACACATGTAACTGATTCAGGAAGGATCACACTTGTTCTCAGTTGGCTTGATGTTGAGACAGACTTGACTGGCCACACAGCATGATGACTGTCCTATTTACTCCATGGTCCCCTGTTGGCTTTGCTCACTCATGTAACTATTCTGTGACAAAGAAGGCCCAGTGATTAGAATAAATAGATGGTACTAAAGAGGCAACAGATAGGGGAACTATGTCAGCAAACAGGAATGGAAAAAGATCTGTTTCATATAATGCAGTGCTGTTTGTTGGATAGATATTCATCCACCACTTTTGACCAACAGAAGAACATTTGGTACAGTGCTTTCAGGAATGCATTACACAAGAACCTTCTTCTCAAATTACTTAATTTAAAACTGCCATAAATAAGGTTAATTTTGGTTTAGTATTAAACTGCTAAAGGCTTTTGCTTTTGGCAACACTTAACAAAATTACAGAGTGTGAAATGTAATTTTTCCTCTTCCTAACCTCTTTTGTGTGTAACCAGCAAAAAAAGAGGGCACAATTCCTCTATTTGAAGCTTTTTTCACAAAGCCTATTACCATATTTAGGAATAATTGCTCTCCCTAGACGTGATTGAGCATACAAATACCTGCAGCCTGGAAGAAAATCTCATAGCATATTTATTTCAGGCAAAGGGAACCAGAAAAGCAACCCAGCAGCCTAGAATTAATAGGAAAATGGCAGGTAAAAACCATGCAAAATGCCATCTTCTCACTGTTTTATACAGCAGATTCATGTACTCTGAATAACGGGTTACATTTCAGACTCCCAACTAAAATTCCTACCTACTTAATGTACCTCTAATAAATGTTTACAAGCCTAGACATTATATTATCTGAAATTGGAACTGGACACCAAAGTTACTGATTGTACCAACAACCCTTTCTCACCATCCCTGATAAAAGTGCACACTTATGTGCAGATATATTTGTGTAAGTTTTGTATCATGCAAATCACAGGCCGTATACCTAACTATACCTGGTGCTGCTCTGTTCCTGGTCAAAAAGCTTTACACCTACTGTGATTAGCCACAAGTCTTCTCCATCAGAAACAGGCAGAATTGGTAGTAGTCAGTTGGCATTCTTGTCCCACATATGTTTGCCCAACTTGGTTGGTTGTACTGCCATGAGGAAGGTGAAGATCATGACTGTATCAGCAAAGCAGGGCCCTCTCATGAATCACACCCCTTTGAAACACTGTTATATTACAGCTTATAGAGTTCCCAAGTCAAACCTACCAAATCCATCAATCTTGCTGTGATGTCATGTGACTAACAGGTGATCTCTATGAGGGACGATAACAACAATTGGGCCTCTTTTGTGAGTACATCCAGGAAGTGGGGGGGGGGGCGGGGCGGGCGGGCTTGTGTTCCACATTATAACCTCCATAAGCCCACTCCCCCGATTCTCTTGAAGATGGTCTAAAAATGGAGCTAATGTAGAATGCTGCCACTAGAGTACTGGCTGATACAGCACTACATATGACACCCATATTTCAGGACATGCACTGGCTGCCTATACATTGCATGGCCAAATTTAAGGTATTCGTGTTAACATATAAAGCCCCGAGCTGAGATGCTTGATGAAGTGCCTGTTCCCATATCAGCCAACGTGGAACCTGAGCTCGGTGGTTGGGTGACAGCAGGTACACAGTACAGCATTCACAGTACAGCATAGTTTCTCTCTGGCACACCAACTGTGAAATTCCCTCTTCCTGGCAGCACAGTTAACCACATTGCCATTTTTCCATCACCAAGCAAAAACATAAATATTCTAACAGGCTTTTGAAAGACTTGTTTAGCATGCACCAGATTTTAGAAGTGTCTGCACTGTTTTTGTTATAAATTGTGATAATCTTAATTGTGTTTTATGAATATACAGTGGTACCTCGGGTTAAGTACTTAATTTGTTCCGGGGGTCCATTCTTAACCTGAAACTGTTCTTAACCTGAAGCACCACTTTAGCTAATGGGGCCTCCTGCTGCTGCTGCGCCCCTGGAGCACGATTTCTGTTCTCATCCTGAAGCAAAGTTTTTAACCTGAAGCACTATTTCTGGGTTAGCGGAGTCTGTAACCTGAAGCGTATGTAACCTGAAGCATATGTAACCCGAGGTACCACTGTATTGGAAACCACTAGTGATCAGGATGTGATGAAAAGCATTCTGTGATAAGTAAATTAATTTTAAAAATTCTATTTTCATGAAGTTTTGGACTACCTTGAGCAGAAAAAAATTATTTTGCTAAGTTTCTGGAAATAAGAAGTTCCAAATCCCAACTCTGATGACCACTGATGCTGGTTAAGTATTGTTATCTGTAATCTGCACACATCATTTGAATGTGTAAATCTGACACCAGGAGATAGCAGCTCATGCCATCTGAGCTCTTCCATTTCCACCAAATCCCACTGCTTTGACTGGATGTGACCCTCCACACATACCTTTTCTACCCTTTCTTCAGTGATAAGGATTTATTTGTGTGATACCTTCACCCATTTCCCCCCTTTAGTACCAATCAGTGGCATATTAAAGACAAGCAAATGTATTTAACCACAATCTTTTTGCGGGCAAGGCCCTATGTCATCAAATGCACGCCGCGTTCTTGCATTTGATGGTGTCGTGATGTGTCTGCCTTTGTTGTGTTTGCGGCTTCAACACAGCTACTATACTGAATTCTGAAACGAACTGTTGCAAAACACTTATTTCAATTATGTAGATGCCAATATATGTCAGTTTTGAGTAGTATTGGGAATGCTAACTGTAAGCAGCTATTCCAGTTAAGAAAATGAAATTACATAGCCTACGGGGATATGGATTTGAACTAGGAAACATCAAAAGCTGCCTTGTACTATGTCAGACCATTGATCCATCTAGGTTAGTACTTCCACACAGACCATCAGCTGCTCTCCAGAGTTTCAGAGAAAAGGTATCTTTCCCAGTTCTACCTGGAGATACCAGGCATTGAACCTGGAACCTTTTATATACAAAGCAAGTGCTTTACAATGGGAGCTACAACCCTTCCCCGTGATTGTGATACTTCATAGATTCATGGAATCTTAGAGTTGGAAGCGACACAAAGGGTTATCTGGTCCAACCTCCTGCAATGCAGGAATCTCAGCTAAAGCATCCATGACAGATGGCCATCCAACCTCTGCTTAAAAACCTCCAAGGAAGGATATGGGTATGGATTGCGCTTCCCTTGTGCAGTTGGCAGGGAAGTTGTTCGGGCCCAGCATTGTGACTGGCTGTACAATTGATCTAAACATACCTGTATCATCTTGACTACGCCATGACTCTTGACACTGTTTACTAAGTATAGAATATACACTAGCTTGTAGTTATGACAGTAAAGTAGTCACAAATGCACTATAGAAATGAGCTGCCCACTTCTTTTTGTAAAAAAATAAATGTATCTGTTTATAAAGCTTTTCCAACTAATTTTTTTAAAATAAATCATGGTTCTCACGTGTATTAAGAGCATCTCAGGTGAAGGTTTTCATGCCGTATTGTGCTTTTGTCAATGCTTTATAGAAACATATGTGCCTTCCTGGGATTTTTGTTTTACTATTAGATTTTCGGAGACTGCACAAGAATACAGGGTATATAATAAAGCCAATGTTAACAACATTGGTAGCTGGGACATGAAATTGTAGTATTGCAGCACAGTAACTACAATTATTTGCTACTAGCTGTAATCTACTGAAAATTACAAGAATTAAAACAGTTGCAGCAGCATTTATCCTACTGTGATTTGGAAATGCTTAACCAGACATATTCAGCAGGGGAACTTGAAACTGTGGAATAGAGCAAGAGCAAACAGTTGTGATGTATACCTGGGAAACAATTTATTTGAAGGTACTGCTCTCCCATGCCAGCAAATGTCTTCCTTTTCAGATAGTTTTGATGGTGAAAGACGCAACATGGAAAATCTTTTCACACAAATGGCTTCCCATGTGGTTAAGAGGCCATCTATGGGCTCACAGCAATTAAACATCTGAGCCCGGCTTCGGCTGGGGAGGGCGGGATATAAATAAATTTATTATTATTATTATTATTATTATTATTATTATTATTATTATCCTGCTTAAGGATTTTCCCAGACTCTGGATTTGCTGTGCCTCACTGTTTGGTAGCTTTGGCTTCAAATCAGTTTATGAATCCCTGTCCACTTACACACTATCCTCTCGGGTCTCTTAGGGTTTTCTTACAGATGCACCCTCTGGTAGAGATGGCTTCTGCATTTGCACAGAAAGAAGAATTTCAGAGGCATGGCCTTTTCTGTTACAGAAGACACATTACCTAGCTGAATTTTCTGAACTCTGCAGTTCTTTAAGATGCAAGCTTCATTGGTCCATCTACTTCAGTATTGTTGACACTGGTTGATAACGGCTTTCCAGGCTTTTCTGTTAGGGGTCTCTCCAGCCCTACCTGGCTATGCCATGGATTGAACTTGGGGCTTTTTGCATGCAAAGGAGATGCTCTGCCCCTGAGCTGCAGCCCTTCTCAAAGTAGTTGTCTGTTCAATTGTCCACCTTGCCTCCTCTCTAATGGCCTTTCATAAATCAGTGGAAAAGTTTCCATTTTATTATTCATTATTTATTTTATTAGGTCCATTTATATACCATGTTTAATTTAGGAAATCCTACAACAGCTCACAAATCAAGCTGTCACACACACACACAACCTCTTAAGGCTTTTGGGTCATAAATTTTATGAAAATGACTTTAACTGTCTCTGGAACTTTGCATATTTTTTATTTATTTTTATTGCTGCTGTTGTTTCTGCTGTTGATTTAAAGTGTTAGTGTTCTACTGTTTGTAAGGGATATTTTAAATGCTAATTTCTGATTTTATTTTTGTTCCCCACCAAGGAAAGGTGAAAGCAAAGAGTTTTAAATAAATGATCAAAACTCTCCCTTCTTCCCTTCCTCACTACAAAGTCCCTCATGTACCTAGGTCCTTCAAAAGAATTTTCCCAGCCCCATTTTCATCATGGCCCCTCCTTTCTTGCACTCTATATCTCCGTAACTGATCTTTTCCTCGGATTTTTTATGTATGCATGCATGCATGCATGTATGTATTTGTTTATTTCTCTTATTAGATTAGATTAGATTAGATTAGATTAGATTAGAGAGCCAGTGTGGTGTGGTGTAGTGGTTAAGAGCAGTGGACTCATAATCTGGTGAACTGGGATCACGTCCCCGCTCCTCCATATGCAGCTGCTGGGTGACCTTGGGCCAGTCACACTTCTCTGAAGTCTCTCAGCCTCACTCACCTCACAGAGTGTTTGTTGTGGAGGAGAAAGGGAAAGGAGAATGTTAGCCACTTTGAGACTCCTTAGGGTAGTGATAAAGCGGGATATCAAATCCAAACTCTTCTTCTTCTCCTGTCCTTTACAGTAAAGTTCTGGGGTTGACTACAATAATAAAATAGCACATTATAAAACAATTACAACCACAAAAGAAGAAAAGTGTAAGAACATTTAAAAACAGTTCCATCTATAAAGCATTTAAAAATAATTTTACATTCCATATGTAGAGACCATAGTTTTTTAACACACACACACATTACAGACTGCATATTCTATCTTGATATAAAGATAATTATTTGCATCATCCACCAGCCACTGTAATTCATGTACAAAATACAGCTGAACAGATAAATCTGCCAAATTAATTTTTAACAGTATACAAATTAGAACTTGGAGAACACCATGGTGGGCCTTGTTTTAATGGTAGCCTGTGTCACCAGCTACTTTGACTCTCAGAGCAACTTTAGAAAGTAGGATGTAGGATGGACAAGCAGATTACATTTCTAGGCTTGGTGTTAGTCATTCTTCTGTGAAACTGGCAAGCGGCAGGAGCCCATACATGCTTCAGTAGAAAGTAAGAGACCACTGCTGCTAGACAGAAGAAGAAGAAGAAGAAGAAGAAGAAGAAGAAGAAGAAGAAGAAGAAGAGGAGTTTGGATTTGATATCCCGCTTTATCACTACCCTAAGGAGTCTCAAAGCGGCTAACATTCTCCTTTCCCTTTCTCCTCCACAACAAACACTCTGTGAGGTGAGTGGGGCTGAGAGACTTCAGAGAAGTGTGACTAGCCCAAGGTCACCCAGCAGCTGCATGTGGAGGAGCGGAGACGCGAACCCTGTTCCCCAGATTATGAGACTACCGCTCTTAACCACTACACGACAGCAGCTGGGAAGACCAATACCCTTTCTAACAGGTGGCAGGAGATGGTGGCAGTGGAATGACAGCTACTAGGCCAACACCATGCACTGTTTTCTGGCTGGCATAACCCAGAATGAGCTTCAGACCTGCTTTAGATACTACTGATCTGTTAGCAGCTGCATACCTGCATGGCATTGGCTTCACCATATCCATGCCTCCACTTCCAAGCACCCAATGCTAAAGGCATCTGGGCCACTCAGCCATTGTTCAGCTTCTTATTTCCCAATATACCACATCATTGGCTGTCACAGGTAGCAAGCTGTGAACTACCTGTTTTCTTTCCTTCCTTCATCCACTTTGACTCCCCTAGCATTTGCTGATCGAGTGATTAGTTATTTGAAGAATAAAGTTAATTTAATATCACAAACCCTTGTTACAGACTGTTTGTCCAAGTTCATCACTTAGGATTGGTAGGTATCAAAAATCAGGGTGGTTTCCCCCCCCTCCATTTGTGGCAGTGGATTTCTGCCCAATAACACATATTGATGTCTTGACATGTTATGAAAAGCCTACACAAAATATACAACATGCTTAGATAGAAGTCAGTTTGGTCTGTTAAGTCACCTTGAAATCTACTCCAAAGCAGTTTTTTTTTTTTGGTAGCTCAAATTTCCCAGTAAACCTCTGGCTTCTGAAGCTTCTCCTCTGTTGGTGTGTGCAGATTGGGGATGGGATAGGGCCAGGAACTACAGAGGGAAGATGGAATAGCCCCATTCTGTGAATGTGAACTCTGCTCCTCTGCTCCAAGGCAGCATACTATTCCCCATTGTCACCTGCTAGCCTTTCTTAATGTAGCTTTTCAGACCTTGTCTGTCACAGTGGCAGTTTCCCCCAGTTAGAACTGCATGCTTTAAATTAGGATGGTCATATATCCTACTTTACAGAGGACAGTCTTCTGTTTGAAGGAGTTCTTCTCTTTAAAGGGCTCTCTGGTCAAAGTCTGTTTTAAAGATAAAGAACCATGAGAAGGAAGAGTGGCAGGGAGCTGGAAGTCACAGCAAGCAGGCTGAGCAGGCACACAGGCAACCTAGTCACAACATAGCGAGATGCATTGTTTTTATTATTTAAAATATAGAAATTATTTCTCAATATGTGTCTCTGTGTATACGCTGTCTTTGACGTCTTTTGGTGATATGTAAGTGGCCATCCAGCTTTGCTTGTGTGTGTGTGTGTGTGTGTGTGTATGTATGTACAGTGGTACCTCCGGTTAAGTACTTAATTCATTCTGGAGGTCCGTACTTAACCTGAAACTGTTCTTAACCTGAAGCACCACTTTAGCTAATGGGGCCTCCTGCTGCTGCTGCGCCGCCGGAGCACAATTTCTGTTCTCATCCTGAAGCAAAGTTCTTAACAGGAAGCACTATTTCTGGGTTAGTGGAGTCTGTAACCTGAAGCGTATGTAACCTGAAGCGTATGTAACCTGAGGTACCACTGTATGTGTATGTTTCTCGGTTGGTAGCTCAGGGCTTGGTGCTGATAATGCCAAGGTTGCATGTTCAATCCCCGAATGGAACAGTTGCCTGTTCATTGCAGTGTTCTTACAGTGGCCAACTAGATGCCTGTGAGAAACCTGCAAGCAGGATTCAAGAGCACTCTCCCTTCTTGTGGTTCCCAGCAGTTGGTATTCAGAAGCATCACTGCCTCCAACTATGGAGGCAGAGCACAGCCAATAGCCCTCTCCACCATGAATTTGTCTTATCCTCTTTGAAATCCATCTAGGTTGGTTGCCATCACTGTCTCTTGAGAAAGCGACTTCTATAGTTTCAAAGTTGCCCCTGTTGGAACCCTCAGTATGAGCTGAGTCAACTCCACAGTGTGCCTTTACACTTAGCAAATGATAGGCCATCTCTCTCTCTCTCTCTCTCTCTCTCTCTCTCTCTCTCTCTCTTTCTAAAAACTAGCTAATATGATTAAATGTCACTGTGGTTTTTCTGGATCCATGCATCTGTCTGCTTATTTGTTAGACATTGATGTTCCTTAACTTGCCTTTGCCATGTTTACTTTGTGACATTGAAAGCCAATTAGTTTCTGGCAGAGTGTTTGAAAATGTTGTTAAAGCAATAAATGCTGCAGGTAGCTCTGGCGGCAATGTGCAGAAGCATGAAATGCCATAAAAGTAAAATTTACAGGACACAAAGCTTGCAGAGATGCTTGGAGTAAAACTGGCCAGGTAATATTACTGTCATTAGTCACATTAGAACTGCACAAAGGAGACTGCTCCAAAGCACATGAATCGTATGGGTATTCCAATACAAATCAAAATCCAACCGGGACCATAACAGGCCCATCTTTCCTTCAGACCATCATAACATTTATGGTACTGAGCAACCAGTACCATAGTGGCTGGCAGACGGACAACAATTTGTGACCTTTATTTTGCAGAAAAGTGTCCCCTTACTTTGTGTCCGCTGAACAAGGTCAAAACAAAATGCATTGATGTTGGCTTAGATATCTTGCTTTATTTTTTTGGCAAAAACCTTCAAACCAACAAAAAACCCTTATATAACCCTTATTGTCGTTGAGCCTCTGATGGCCTGTCTTGTCGCCAGCCTTTTCATTGTTCTTTGAACACAAGATCATTTGTGTCGTGGCATGACACTGTCAAGTTAAAGACATTCTTGCCCCACTATCTTTCATCACTAGCTTCTGAGTTGTTTTTTATCTCAGTTGTCTCTTTACCTGTGCCTGCTAGGTCTTAACCAAATAACCTCTGCTGCTTCTCAGTAGCTTCACTGCATGCAACATCTATGCATATCAAACCACAGTGTGATTTTTCATCACAGGCTCATACTTAGCATTCACAGCTTCTTTGTTTGAAAAGCGTGTTCCCAGACACAGTCTGAGTCTAGGGTTTGCTTGCATGTGAGGTCTAAGGCTTTGGTCATCTCAGGTCCAGAGTGACAATATCATTTAACCCTTTAAGGACTGGATTGACAAGGGGCAGAATATAAATGTCAAAAAGAAAACTTCTGAAGTGTGACCAGCCAGTGAAAGTATAATGTTCTTTCTAACATGTTATAATGAAAAAAAGTTATGTTATCTAACATGTTACCTAGAGGCGCAACCTTGCTCTCATTTTAAGTATCTATACAATACCTTGGCTGCTAAAATCTCCATTTTATCTTGGACTTAGAAACCCAGGGCAGGAGCAAGCAGGAGTGTATCCTGTCTGCTGTCCATTAGCATAGAACATAGAAGTGACCCTTGGGCATTATGCAGAGATACATGCCTATGAAGGTGTCTTCCTCCCTGCCATTCCTAATGCAATCACTTCAGCAAGGTGTGCATACTAACTGGTGTCAGGCAAAAATGTTTCTCTGTAACCAGGACTGGAGCTGGTTAAGCAATCTATGGCCTTTTAAATGTGTTTGTAGGAGGGGGATTTTGGTTTATTGGTTGTTGTTGTTTTTTGTTGTTGTTATACCCTACCATTTTGTAGTTTTATGTTGTAAACCACCATGTGATCTTCAGATGAAGGGCAGTATACTAACTAACATGCTAACGAAACTAACTAACAAAATAAAATAAATAAATAAAATAAAATAATTGGCCATCCTAGAGACGTGATGAAGAAATATTCCAATGCCTGAGGCACTGCAGCCATAAGTAAACACATTTCCACCCATTAGTCTCAAGGTTAGAGAAACCTAGATTGTGTGGAACTCAAACATTTGCTTAGCTATAATTCAAAGGGTCATGACCTTCCCTACTCTCCCATCAAATAGATGTGCAATTTAAACTATTAGCATGAAGTAGGAACATAAAATAAAATGAAATAGGTACCCAGCCTCTGTTTGTATATTGTATTGTTCTCGTTGTCTGGCTTCCTCTATGCTAATGTATCTGAGCAATATGCATCACAAACAGCAGAACATGTGAAAGCTTCATTATCACCTCACTCACTTGCCAGAGTAAGGAGGACCCATTCATTATCCTGGTGCTTTGGCAGATAGCACCATTGCTACTGCCCTGCAAAATCCAAAAATTGCCTCCCTTATGTTCTCCTCCATTACATTTCTGAATCAGTGTAAATAACTGCTCACAAAACAAACGTCTTTAAAACAAAATTGGGAGCACATCCAGTATGAAATAATCACTACAACAGGAGATAATCCTCACCCTCCACAAACCCAGGCTAAAATGGATGCGACCCTTGCTCTCATGCCAACATAACAGGAGTGATTCTTATTTATTTTCCTGGCACAAATAAACTGTGTTCACAAAGGAATCATATTCCTAAACTCTATCACTGATGAAACAGCATATACAAAGTGACTTAAGTATGGAAAGAAGTATAGCAATGTAATGAAGCTTTTCATCAGGGTTTGGGAATTTATGGCTTTCCAGATGTTGTTGGACTCCGATTCCCATCAGCCCCAGCTAGTAAGGCCAATGGTCAGGGAGGATGAGAGATGAAGTCCAATGAAACCTGGAGGGTCACAAGTTCTCCATTCCTGTTTTACATGGTGACTGGGGTTTGAGACAAGGCTGAACCATAATAGACTTTGACTTAGCCGTTTCCAGAGAACTCACACCACATGCCCCACTTATTCCCAAACTATTTAGCGCAGCTTTAGTCTAAGGTTCTTGCACAGTAAAACTGGGAGGTAAAGTAAGTGGTTGGAATGCTTCTGGCCCAGTCCATCTCTTCTATCTCCAGACACGTTGCATGTATTATCATGTACCAGATGGTTTGCATTAAATAAGAGATCTGTTTAAATTTTTAATTGACTGAAGTCTATTATCTTTCCTCTTACTAGGAGCTTGTGCACAGTTGGGTTCTAAGAACAAGACTTTCTTTTTTATCACTACCATTATAGGCAGCAAAAATTAGTCTAATCACCAATGCATGCACCTAGAAATGTCTGTGATTTACCATGGCACTAATTCAATTTTATGCTGATGTACTCCTATATTGGTTTTCATGCAATTACAATCAAACAAAATGGTCTGTGAGTTTCTTGATAGCCATGTGGGCTTTTGCATATGCCATGCCGGAACTGATATGTCTTAGAGCAACTGCTGTGTTCTACTTTGCAAGGCAAAGCTTGAGACAAATTTGGCCTTCTGTTAAATTTTAAAATCCAAACCCCTAGACTCCTTTATTAATTCATTTCCTGTTCATACTACTGTAAACATCATATATCATACTGTTGTAGAAATTGACTCCCATTGGATCCTCTACCAAGGCCTGGCATGCCACAGAGCACAATACAAAAAATTTGCTTAATGGACATAAATGTTTAATCTGTCGATTTATATTTCCTAGTAAAATATGACATCAATTAAATCCCTTTATGTAGGTTGTACATAATGTAGAACCTCTTCCTAGTTTCACTAACTGCTATAATCTTTTGATAGGGAAGGTTATTGATAGTCAAGATCATCCTTGTATATTCTTGCAATGCGACAGACTTTCCCTGTTATTTCTGTGTATATTTCCATGTTGTCAAAAATGACTATCAGCATCATAATATTTGTTTGCAAAAGTGCATGTGCATTTTTGTCTGCGCGCACATATATTTCAATGTGTAAATTTGCTTAGATCTTAGCCTCAGATAATAATATTCCACAATCATTTAAGATAATAGACAGAGCGATCCTATACTTGCATTATGCTGCTATGAAGTACAAGGCTAGCAGTGCCCCTGGAAAAACCGCTGAAAGTGGCTGCATGCCATGTGGACACAGAGAAACCCAATATGCACAGGCTGAGCCGGGGTGAGTCTTTTGTGTCACCAAGCCCCAGACATGGAAGAAATACACAGAACCCAGCAGAAACAGCAGAAACAACAAGGGGATCCTGGGGCACATTTTGCTAAAGCATATGTACACAAATGTTCACAGAATCAATGGTTCAGATCTGTTCTGAGCAGGGGTCAGTAATGGACTGGATGAGGGTGAATAACCTGAAGCTCCAGATGTCTGTTTCAGTGGTTGACTTTTCTGACCAGGGAGTTGGCATTCACTCTATAATGGATGAGTCTGTGCTCTTCTTCAAAGAGCAGGTTAACAGCTTGAACTGTTCACAGTTGTTAGGTCCAGCCCTTACTTTAGATTGCCAGATGACATTTGTGATATACAAAGCACCTTTCGCTAGCATAACCCCTCCAGGGTAGAGATAGCAGGATTAATTATCCATGCCCTTGCTGATGACTTATCCATGCAAATAGATTACTGCAGGGCATGTTCCATGGGGATGCCCAAAGTCTGCTAAAATGCCAATTGATGCAAAATATTGTGGAAAGAATATTGACTTGAACTACTCACGTGGAGCATATCTTAATCATGTGAAAAGATCCTCAATGGTTACCTGGTACAATACAAAGTGCTGGTTTTGATATGAAAAGCTCTTTACTGCTTGAGAGCTGGGCATTTAAAGGAATACTTTCTCATGTATGAACCTGCCCAGTTAAGACCTGAATAGCTCAGTTGGTTAGAGCATGGTACTGATAATGCCAAGGTTGCAGGTTCAATCCACATATAGGACAGCTGCATATTCCTGCTTTGCAGGGGGTTGGGCTAAATGATCCTCATTATCCCTTCCAACTCTACAATTCTCTGATCCTACGAGATGTTGTTTGGCAGTGATGTCAAACTGGGGAACGCTGGCTTCAGAAATAGTAGCTCTGGTGCCTATCCTATAAAGTGTTCAGTGCTAAGTCAAATGTCTTCGTCTGGTATTTAGATGAATAGTTGATATTATTATTGTTATTCTCTTGTGCTGTGTTCTGCCAGGTTGCTCAATTAACAGAGTTTGCATTTTATTGAACGTTAGACCATTTTTTGCTGTGCTTTTAAAGAACCTACTTTGTGAATTTTCTTGAAATTAAAATGTGGAATATAAATATTTCAAATATATACATGCATAAAATTAGATAGCTAGTGGCTCATGTATGGATTTGGCCCCAAATGTTGAAATTACAAAATGCATCATTGTTGTGAGTTCCAGGCTCCAACTGGCCGCTTAAAATTATTTTCATTTATTGGGTGCAGTTTATTTCCGAGTAAGAGTGTTCAGCAGAAATTCTTGCTGCCAGATTGTGGCCAATGGAATTCACAATTTATGAATTCAGAGAGACCAGAAGGTAGAACTGAAATGCAAAGCTGAAGCTTTTTCAGTTCTGTCATTGATACTGATTTGTTTACATGAACCCTGGGGAACTGACCATATATTTTTTATTCTAGAGGTGTCAGCTTTGGCCTCGAACGGTGATCTCCCTTGCCTTTAACAGCTGTAGTCCTAGGAGATATTTGACATACATCTGTGGAGCTGGCCAACCTTTTTGCAAGTGTGCCACAGGGCAAGTCCAAAGAATGAGACAGGATGCCACTCAAGAGTGCAGTACACATGCCATACAGAGTCTGCTGCCCATCAGATGATAACCAGTGGAGTTCTTAAATGGCCTTCAGCTTGGACAAAAGAGAGAAATGGAGATGCAAAATGGAAGCTTTTTAAAATTCTGCCATTTATAATGATTTGTTTACATAATATGGTACTTCTTTCCTAACAGAGTGTTTGTGCATTTAATGCTCTGTGGTAAACAAAAGATTTCCATTGCGTAGGTGTAGTAGTCAGAAAACTTAACCTGGTGAATTTCTGCTTGTTTAAGGTATGGCAGCCATGGCACGATTTATCAACAGAGCTACAAACTTGGGTTCGTTTTCAATGTAGTTGTCTCACATGCAGTTCAGGAAAACCACTGAGAGGCCTCTGGCAATTTTAAGTTGACCTTTGCTGAACAACACCAACTTGTTCAAATGCTAGGCTCTTTGCCTGCCTTAAGTAATTTCTTCACTCAGTTGCTTGCTCAGTGGGATATGGCATTAAATCAGTTTGCTGTCTAATTCTGTAATGAACAATTGTCTGCTCAGCAAAGGCTAAACTAAATTAAACAGAGAAAAATAGATGGGCTGGTCCAGGAATCCCACTGGAGCATTCGACATCATCAGCCAGAGATGTGTAAGCGGAGCACTTGGTATCATTGCAGTTGCTTGCTTATATTGTGCAAATTTTCAGATTAACTTTTAAACTGCTCCATTTTTATTGCTATAATTTTTGAACTGCTTTTATAAAGGTCCCCCCCCTAAAGAATATATCATTCTGAGTAGCCCTTGCTAGTTTGTCTGACAGTACTTCATGTTCCAGCTAGTAGCTTGGGCTTCATATAAATTCAGAATATCATGAGAGCAATTCAGGCAGGCAGTATGTTCAAATGTTATGGACCAGGCAGGCAAAACGGAGAAGCCATTCTTGATGGTATCTTCATGACAACTATAATATGTGTTTTGACTCACAGAGCAAGATGTAGAATCATCAGGATCCCATGAATTAGACAGTAATGCTTTAGACTTTAGGGATAAAACTGTACACTCACTCTCTCTCTCTCTCTCTCTCTCTCTCTCTCTCTCTCTCTCTATATATATATATATTCATGCACATAAATTAGAAAATAAGAGAACATCAACATTTAAAATGCTAAGAAAAACAATACTTTTAAAGGTTTTTTTAGGATGTTGTATTGAATACTCTTGCAGCATACTTTACTTTAAAAAAATCTAATAAAGGGGGAGCATTCAAATGAGTGATTCTCCCACTTGTAGTCTGCAATATGACAAAAGCTGAACATAGCATCACCAACTCCTTGGCCAGGCAGGCCAACAATTTTGCAGCCTGAAAAACATACTCCTCTGGTGTTCTGGACTTGGAAGCTTATGTCATAATAAATTTGTTACCAAGTAATTCAGTAGCTGGCTAGAGGCTGAGAAGCCACTGGAAGCTGTACTGCTCTACCAATGGAGAGGAGCTGTCCATCAAGGGAAGGAGCTAGCAACTCTGTATACTAGAGGCAGGCTCCGCAGAGCTGATGTGTCACCAGCAGGAGCCCTCTGTACCCAAAACTTCACCAGTCCTGAATGTTGTTGTTGTTGTTTAGTCATTTAGTCAAGTTCGACTCTTTGTGACCCCATGGACCAGAGCACGCCAGGCACTCCTGTCTTCCACTGCCTCCCGCAGTTTGGTCAAACTCATGCTGGTAGCTTCGAGAACATTGTCCAACCATCTCGTCCTCTGTCGTCCCCTTCTCCTTGTGCCCTCAATCTTTCCCAACATCAGGGTCTTTTCCAGGGAGTCTTCTCTTCTCATGAGGTGGCCAAAGTATTGGAGCCTCAGCTTCATGACCTGTCCTTCCAGTGAGCACTCAGGGCTGATTTCCTTCAGAATGGATAGGTTTGATCTTCTTGCAGTCCATGGGACTCTCAAGAGTCTCCTCCAGCACCATAATTCAAAAGCATCAATTTTTCGGCAACCAGCCTTCTTTATGGTCCAGCTTTCACTTCCATCACCAGTCCTGAATATGCTGTAGTTAATTTGTGGTTAAGTCTCTGGCTTAAATCCAACACAGAGTTATCCCATGCTTAAGCCCATTGAAATCAATGGCTCAAGTGTGCCCACCTCTGTTTAGGTCACAGTCTTTAAGGGGCTACAATACTTTTTGCTGGTTAATTTCCTCTTTGTATTTATTTTATGAAGCAAGGTGCAGCAGGGCAGAGGCAGTTAGCTAGACAGATACGACAAGGATACTGATTCACATGTCTGTATGTTACAGTAATGGTCCTTGTTGACTTTCAGATAATTTGAAGAGTAAGATATTATCCCAGTCTTCATGCTGAGATTTTATTTTTTAATGATGGTGACAGCTGAACAGTCCACAATCAATGTCTCATGCTGTCCCATTCTGCTACTTTTGCCAAGTAATATCAATCTGTGAAGAAGTATATATGGATTCATATGGTAATAAATTCAGATCCCTGAACTAATTAAGCCAGAAGTATTTGATGTTCATGCTTCTAAATGATTAGTAGGAAAACAGGTGTTTCTGGGCTAGGTCAATTTCTACCTGCAAATTCAGGAAATGGAAGCTGAACTAAGTAAAAACCAGAACACCCCCAAAATTGTTGAGCTTTTCTTAGATAAACCCCAGGACAAAGCACTGCCTTTTGGAAATTCACCCCGAACATCAATTCTACCTTGGAAATCTCAGTAATGTCTGGACATATGACAGCCACAATCTAAACTGTTGGAATCATTGTATCATAGAATTGTAGAGTTGATGGGACCTTGGTGGTCATCTAGTCCAACCCTCTGCAATGCGGGAATCTTAACTAAAGCATCCATGATAGATGGCCTTCCAACCTTTGCTTAAACACCTCCAAGGAAGGAGAGTCCACAACCTCCTGTGGATTAACTGTATACTCAGCTCCCATAGAATTCAAAAGACAGTATTAAGCTACATTCTATTATTGCACAATGAACGTATGGACTGCTTGATTATTTACTGAATGAAATGGAGCCTTACACTGTTTTGAAAGGCTTTTAATAAAATTACTTTGCATTCTTCTATGTGACTGCATCTTTCTTGAAGATACAATAGACAAAAACAAAACACGTGAAGCTAAAGATATATTGACAATGCGCTCCCATTGTCTTTTAGTCTTCAACTGCTGTGCTTTTTCCTTGTACAAATACTTGCATCTCCCAATAAAACATTAATTGTGTTCATATTTTCCGCATTCTAAACTCTACACATTATATACAGAAACTGTATTGGTTGCTGTTGGAAACCTCTATATTCTGTGGACTCAAGTCAGATCTGTTAAAGAAATTTGGATGCTTCCATATTATTGTTCAGGGCTGCTAAGCTAAAGAAAACATACAAAAGGTTTCAAAGACGACTTGTGGTATATATGACTAGAAATTCCTTATCACATAGCTTTCTCAGAAGAAAGAAAGATTTAGAAGTTTCTGTCAAGAAGGGGGTCGCTTTCCCGAGTCTTCCCTTCAAGCTACTAATCAATCACACGCAGGCACCAAATGGGTTACCAGACTTTCTTGCTTCTTCTCTGGCCCCAGCTACAGAACATCAAACAGCAAGTCCCGGCAGACTGGAAGAGGGCAAATGTTGTCCCTATTTTCAAAAAGGGGAAAAGAGAGGACCCAAATAATTACCGCCCAGTCAGTCTGACATCAATACCAGGGAAGATTCTGGAGCAGATCATTAAGCAAACAGTCTGTGAGCACCTAGAAAGGAATGCTGTGATCACCAATAGTCAGCATGGATTTCTGAAAAATAAGTCATGTCAGACTAACCTGATCTCGTTTTTTGACAGAATTACAAGCCTGGTAGATGAAGGGAACGCAGTGGATGTAGCCTACCTTGATTTCAGCAAGGCATTTGACAAGGTGCCCCATGATATTCTTGTAAAGAAGCTGGTAAAATGCGGTCTTGACTTTGCTACCACTCAGTGGATTTGTAACTGGCTGACTGACCGAACCCAAAGGGTGCTCATCAATGGTTCCTCTTCATCCTGGAGAAGAGTGACTAGTGGGGTGCCACAGGGTTCTGTCTTGGGCCCGGTCTTATTCAACATCTTTATCAACGACTTGGATGATGGACTCAAGGGCATCCTGATCAAATTTGCAGATGACACCAAACTGGGAGGGGTGGCTAACACCCCAGAGGAGAGGATCACACTTCAAAACGACCTTGACAGATTAGAGAACTGGGCCAAAACAAACAAGATGAATTTTAACAGGGAGAAATGTAAAGTATTGCACTTGGGCAAAAAAAATGAGAGGCACAAATACAAGATGGGTGACACCTGGCTTGAGAGCACTACATGTGAAAAGGATCTAGGAGTCTTGGTTGACCACAAACTTGACATGAGCCAACAGTGTGACGCGGCAGCTAAAAAAGCCAATGCAATTCTGGGCTGCATCAATAGGAGTATAGCATCTAGATCAAGGGAAGTAATAGTGCCACTGTATTCTGCTCTGGTCAGACCTCACCTGGAGTACTGTGTCCAGTTCTGGGCACCACAGTTCAAGAAGGACATTGACAAACTGGAACGTGTTCAGAGGAGGGCAACCAAAATGGTCAAAGGCCTGGAAACGATGCCTTATGAGGAACGGCTAAGGGAGCTGGGCATGTTTAGCCTGGAGAAGAGGAGGTTAAGGGGTGATATGATAGCCATGTTCAAATATATAAAAGGATGTCACATAGAGGAGGGAGAAAGGTTGTTTTCTGCTGCTCCAGAGAAGCGGACACGGAGCAATGGATCCAAACTACAAGAAAGAAGATTCCACCTAAACATTAGGAAGAACTTCCTGACAGTAAGAGCTGTTCGACAGTGGAATTTGCTGCCAAGGAGTGTGGTGGAGTCTCCTTCTTTGGAGGTCTTTAAGCAGAGGCTTGACAACCATATGTCAGGAGTGCTCTGATGGTGTTTCCTGCTTGGCAGGGGGTTGGACTCGATGGCCCTTGTGGTCTCTTCCAACTCTATGATTCTATGATTCTATGATAAGTCTAAAGCATGGCGTGTTCTCTGCCTCTCCTGGCAAGTTAACTTGAAGATTTATAGGGGCTGGGGAATGCTGGCAACCAGCCATCCCCATCACATGCTCCCACTTGGGGGGCTAATTGCTACCACCTGCCTGAGGGGCCCCACCCAGCGATACTTGCTCACAGGACCACTACTTCATGACAGTTTCTATGTGGGCAGAGCATCTGAAGAACTGTGACTGAAGGGAAATGCTTCAGTAAACCATTGAAATAGCTGATATGCAGATCCCCAAATAATACATGTGGGATGAAGTGTATGTAGCGCAGTGCAGAAACTGTTACCCTAGTGTCTGGAAGCATCATCATTCTCAAGCTTTCTACTAGACACTCTGTTAGCCTGTTTTGTGTGTGTTTATTTTTGTGTTTATTTTTGCAGTGCAGGGCTGTGTGCCTGGGTATAGTGCGGGAGGGAACAGATCAGCTAGTTTAAGAGAGCAGTGTACCATATAGTGGATCTAACATACATGACTATATAAAAAACAAAGAGGAGGAAGGCTCTATCTCTCCTTTGCCATTGGTACTGCAGAAGAGAAAGCTTCCTTCCTTTGCATATCTACACTTCAATTCCATCTCTTATTACCTAGTGCAATACGTAAAGAATGAGCTCAATCCATGTTTTTCTTTTTCATAAAAAAGCCAAAACTGCAAGTGAACAATGGAACAACTGTGATTTCTAGACTTAATATTGCTGTTTTAAAATATTTTATAATTTATATACAAGTTGAGCAATCAGAAGATCAACCTAATCTAATATTTAAAAGTGCCATTTGTTGTTTTTTCTTGATAGCCTCATTCCAGATACAGTAATCTGCAAGAGTGCTCATACAGCCGAGACAAGCAAGGCTGTGCATTCCTATGCAGTCATATGTGCAATGTGAGCAAGGCCAGAGAAGCAAATAGCAGTTGCCAGGTGAATTCTCACTCAGTCCTTGCCTGTTTCAGCTTGGGCTTCTTTGGTGTGAGAGTGTCAATCTGAATATCTGGCAAAAAATGGATTCTCCATGTAGAATGTGGGGCAGAGCAAACCTACAGAAGAATAATAGGGATGTGCAATGAACACAAGATCTGGCAAGGACTCTGATTTGGTACTTCAGAAAATGGCTCACATCAGCCTCTCTTTCGGGGGTTAAAAATGGAATCACACACTCTCTCCCATTGTTATGAAAACAGCAGACATGAAAGAAGTTCTTCCTAGATAAGGAATCTGTCAATTTTTTAAAAAAACCTATTTGGAAGAAAATGAGTTATAAATAAGGAACTAGGTTGGAATGATGAGTGTTTAACAAAAGGCTGCAGCAGAACTCTGTAAAGTTCTGCTTCTCGGGGGGGGGGGGGGAGCAATTTGCAAAGAGAAAGAAGCACATGAACAAGAGGCTGTTTTATTTCCATCAACATCCCTTCCCCAAAGCATTGGGATTGAAGAGTCTGGGTAAATCATCCCCTCTGATTATAAAATTGACCTGTCAGTTACAACAGAATTTGCCCTCTTCCCAGAAGAGCATTTGTTCTACACCCCCCTCCCGTGTCTCCCTTATATGGTAACCTTAGAGATACCAGTTTCGCTTTGCGCAGACATTTGTAGCGTTTTCTTTTTTGGTGTCAAATGCATGATGAAGTGCACATTGTACCTGTACCTCAGACAGACCAAGAAACACTCCGAAACACCCTGCTTCAGCTTTGTCTGAAGTCACTGCACATCCTTGATAATATTTAGAAGTGGAACAATAAACCTCGCAGGAATTCAGATTTTACACTGAAAATTTCACTTTTTTTTTTACATGCAAGCAATGTTCTGCATCAAAATCAGGGTGGTAAAGAACTAGATGTCACCTACAAGCAAACCAGCATTATCCGCACTACAGTGATATACCAGAAGCTGGGCCCACTGCAGGCAGGACAATGGAACACTGTTGTGCCCTGCTACCTCCATATTGCTCCTCCATGACAGCAGGTTACCTGCCTTTTTCTCTGGCAGTTTCTTCCAATGAGGCCCACCTGAGCCAGTTGCTTCTTAGGTAAATGATGAATACTTTCCTCTTTAGGCAGGTATTTGGGCTAAGAGCTCCTTTATGAGAATATACTCAGTTGTTTTTGTCTGGTTTTATTATGTTTTATCGTATAGGTTTTATGTATTTTATTGTACATGGCCCCGGGCAGTATTTTTGATGAGGCAATTGATACATTATGAAAACCACATAAAATAAATATTAGGCAGGGCAGGGATAACTGTTCTTTCACAGTCACATTTTCTGGTCCCTCGTTTTTTACAGTTGTGTGTCAAAGAGTAGGCCTATTGGGAGGCATTCCAAGCCTTGAGCATTTTAAACAAACTAGGACTGTGGTAAAGTTATGCTTCCCCAGGAAGAGAATTCTGTTCTGACACTCAGAGAACAAACTCCATGCAGGAAGGAGGACAATGAAGTGCATCTACTGCTGTATGTCTCATGCTCTAATCCAGGCATAAGCAAACTCGGCCCTCCAGATGTTTTGGGACTACAATTCCCATCATCCTGTTAGCTCGGGATCATGGGAGTTGTAGTCCCAAAACATCTGGAGGGCCAAGTTTGCCTATACCTGCTCTAATCCCTTGAGTTCAACTCTTCCACCATTTGCATCCTGGTTTTATCAATATTTTCAGTGCACAAAATATATATAAAAAATACAGGCTTGGATCCAGAGATCAGCTCATGGGATGTTCCCTCTCATGGAAGGGTAGAAGTGATTTTTGTCGATCACTCTTTCTTCCTGCAGCCTCCTCACACCTCTGCTCTGGAGGCTGAGGGTTCTTCTGGAATATGCGAGAGATGCTGCAGGAAGTGCGTGTGGCAAACTCCTTCACTTTTCTCTCAGTTGGAGTCTCTGCTGGCTCAAATACCCCTCTGCCAATAGAAGAGCAAGCCTGGATCCAAGCCATAAAAATCAATGGAACGGTTCCTAGTAAGTCTTATTAGTAACCACTAAGATTATCTCAGCCAATTCACTAGCCGTTTTCAGGCTTTGCACAATGGGATAGGCCAAGCATACCTGAGATATGGCTAGTGCCAGCCTGGGTCCACATTTACCTCCCTGCCCCCCTCAGCTGCGCAAAAAATATTTAATAATGGAATTCAGATCTGTATAATAGCTCAGGCAGGGAGCAAAGACATTAAACTCAGCATAATTTGGTAGCTGCTAAACTTTTATCATAGAGAACAAAAACCTGGCCAACAGCATTACTTTCCTTCTCCCTTTGCGGGAGGCAGAAGCAAGGGGAAAATAGCCACACTAAATCCATTTGTCTCAGTGTTCTGCTCTTCTGTCAAGGAAAGACACGGCAACATGATATGCAGCTCCTCCATTTACTATGCACATTTTAATAGCAACCCAGAGGCCAGGATTGATAATTGCATAATTTAAACACAATAAGAATGTAGAGCTATCAATTACGTCCAACTGATTTTTATTGACTACATCCATAAATACGAGCTTATGACAGGGTTCTTGTTAAATATGGTATATGTGAGTTAAAACTGAAGTGGCTTTTTTCAAAAAAAATGTTGCTATGATTTATAGGATTTTAATACCCACCAGTGGACACTGCAGGAAGAAAATGCAAATGGAGAGATCCTATATCACTTTCTGTGACATCCACACAATAACCACCTTGGTGCAGTTGGGTGAAATGGCTGTGCGGCTGCTGCTGAAGATGGCAGCCTTGTGTCGTGCCCCTAGCCTATCTGGTATAGCTTACCTCGTGGCCTGTGTGATTCCCTGGGCCTGCCCACTCCACATCAATGGATGTCACTGCCAATGGAGGACCCAGTGGCCCTTTCCCCAAGGTCACATGGCTATAATTACATTACCAAGACAAGGTAAAGGTATAGGGATCCCTGACCATTAGGTCCAGTCGTGGACGACTGGGGTTGTGGCGCTCATCTCACTTTACTGGCCGAGGGAGCCGGTGTACAGCTTCCGGGTCATGTGGCCAGCATGACTAAGCCGCTTCTGGTGAACCAGAGAGTGCACGGAAACACTGTTTACCTTCCCACCAGAGTAGTACCTATTTATCTACTTGGACTTTGGACTTTGACGTGCTTTCGAACTGCTAGGTTGGCAGGAGCTGGGACCGAGCAGTGGGAGCTCACCCCGTCGCAGGGATTTGAACCGCCGACCTTCCGATCGGCAAGCCCTAGGCTCTGTGGTTTAACCCACAGCGCCACCCGTATCCCCACCAGACAGTAGCTTACTGTTAATTGTTCTCCTATGCCTGCCCTCTTGACCAGTTTCTTATTTCTTTAGCCTGGCAACAAAGGCTGGGGGGGGGGATCTGAGACCTCCATATCTACATTCAGTTTTGTACAGTCCAGCTAGCATCGGATATTTTCAAGTGAAACTGGGTTCCCCTAAAACAAAATGCAAATCCAGATCCAATCAGGCAAAGGAAAAGCTCCAGCAGCCTCTGTTTCTCTGGTGTTTCTGACTTTTAGTCACATCCTCTTTCATATCAGATACACCACATCCGGAATCCTTAATGCGTTACTTGCATTGGCTTGTGAATAGTTTTTCAAATCTTTTTAGACCAGAGGTGTGTGTGTGCTTGTAATGTTATGTGCAAAACCTGATGAAAACAGTGATATATTTTCTGCTTACTGTGTCATTGCACCTGTATAATAACACCTCTCACCTTACTCCCAGTTGCAGCATAAAAATGCAAATACTGAAGCATCAAAACCTGATTTCAGCATTCAGGGTGTCAGTTGAACAATTTTAATGCCTCTCTGAGGAATTTGATGCCATGAATTCTCAGGTATTTTGAAGGTCAGAAATGTGTTCCGATTGCAGAATGTTTACCTGGACTGCTTTAGCTCTGCAAGCCCCTGGACAAACCATAGACTGACGAAGGTTTGAAGGTTTGCTGAACACACAATGAAAACCTGTTGATATCACTCCAGTTTGCTGCAAATGCAGCCTAAAATACTTTTAATTGGGGAAAATCTTAAGATTCTAGCTTTGTGGAGAAAGACCAGCCAAATCAACTTAGCATAAATGGCTCCTAACTATGGATTGACAGTGCCCTCTGCTGTTCTGTTTCATTAGTGCTTGCCTTTAGAACGTGCCCTCATGAAACAGAAGCTATTTGCTCCACACGAGGGCATTTTGTGTCAGCACATCACTCCTCATATGTTTTGGGATGATCATTAGATGGCTCACTAAACAGCAATTTTGAAAATAAAACATGGTGAAATTGGCATTTGAAAATAACCATGTTCACTACAGGAATCTCAGAAATGTTTAATATATTAGGAACATAGGAAGCTGCCTTATTTAAAAAAAATGGTAAAAGGTAAAGGACCACTGGACAGTTAAGTCCAGTCAAAGGCAACTATGGGGTTGTGGCACTCATCTCGCTTTCAGGCTAAGGGAGCCAGTGTTTGTCCACAGGCAGCTTTCCAGAGAGCACACGGAAACACCGTTTATCTTCCCGCTGCAGCGGCACCTATTTATCTACTTGCACTGGCGTGCTTTTGAACTGCTAGTTTGGCAGGAGCTCAGACAGAGCAACGGGAGCTCACCCCATCACAGGAATTCGAACCGCCAACCTTCTGATTGGCAAGCCCAAGAGGCTCAGTGGTTTAGACCACAGTGCCACCCGCATCCCTTTTAAGCTGCCTTATACTGAGTAATTGGCCCATCTAGCTCAATACTTGTCTACCCTGACTGGCAGTGGTTCTTCAGGTTTCAGGCACTAATTTCTCCCAGCGGTATCTAGATATACCAGGGATTGAACTTGGGTCCTTCTGCTTGCCAAGCAGGTGTTCCACCCCTGCACCCTTCCCCAATCCCAATGTTGTAGGAAATTGAGGTCAGAATGTAGCTTGTAGGTTTTCCCTACAATTCCATTCCACTCTGTCTATCCAGAATTCCTTCAAGGGAGCTGGTGTTGAATTCATTGAGTTAACAGATACCATTAACTTCCTTTGTGCTTCTTCCATTTAGCTGATTTTAATAAAAGTGGCAGAAGCTGAATAAGAATAGTGGGTGAAGAATTCAACGCCCAGGAGGCAAACTGGATTGGACAAAGAAATAAATTACATTATCATGCTAAACTTCATTTGTTTAAAGGAAGATAGCAGTTTGACCTCCAAATCACTTGAGTCTCGAGATGGAAGACAAACCACACACTTTTGCACATGAATCAATCAATTTTGAATTTGGTATGTATAGAGAAAAGCCATATCAGATAAACTCAGATTCACAGGACAGCTGATATGCGGCAGTCTGAGTTCTGAGCTTCCTCTAATCTGATCTCAGTCATGAACTCCCTTGGCAATACATAATTTTCCAGTCTCAGGGTATTATGCTGGCGATCCAGGACTTTCTGATATAATGTATAAGAGATAGCAGGAAGACTCGAACTGGATGGAGGCAGGGTCACTGGGAAGGAAAAAGAAACCGTTTAGTCTTCTTCTACATCTTTCTGTAATCTAAATCATCCTCTCACAGTAGAAAACAGACTGGTAGCTGCAGCATTTGTTCCTGGAAAAAAGTACAGTGATACCTCGGGTTAAAACAAAAAAAATTTTTCCTTCCAGTAGCACCTTAAAGACCAACTAAGTATCTGAAGAAGTGTGCATGCACACGAAAGCTCATACCAAGAACTAACTTAGTTGGTCTTTAAGGTGCTACTGGAAGGAAAAAAAAATTTTGTTTTGACTATGGCAGACCAACACAGCTACCTATCTGTAACTGGAACCTCGGGTTAAGTACTTAATTTGTTCCGGAGGTCCATTCTTAACCTGAAACTGTTCTTAACCTGAAGCACTACTTTAGTTAATGGGGCCTCCTGCTGCTACTGCGCCGCCGCCACATGATTTCTGTTCTCATTCTGAAGCAAAGTTCTTAACCCAAGGTACTATTTCTGGGTTAGCGGAGTCTGTAACCTGAAGCGTATGTAACCTGAAGCATCTGTAACCCGAGGTACCACTGTACCGGAACTGACCCCCTCCCCCTGCACTTCCCCCCTTTCCTTGCCCCCCACAAGTTTTCAGAATGCATGAGATCCTTCCCCTGTGAAATAATCTCCCCCCAATGCTCCCATGGGGAAGTTTAGTATCACTTCAGTTTCTTCAAGTAAAGGAATATTTCCACTCCCTTTCAGTGAGGTGCACGCAAACTCTTTCTGCTGCTTCGTTGCCGTGGAAATCAGCTAGGATGGGGGAGCCTGCTGAGGCACCAGAGCTCAATTGTGTGGTCCCCAGCTTCTCTGCTGTGATTTGGTCTCCCAGAGAAGCTATACTCCTGGAAAACTCCCTTTGCCTCTCTCACAAGTACCCAACTGTTAAGGCAGAAAGGAATAAAAGCTTTTAAGATGCTTAGGCATCTTGACACTTGCTCAAAATGGTGCCCAGAGTCCTTTTTTTCTGCTGCTCTACAGCTGTTTGAGTTGGTGGAAGGATGGCAGCAGCAGAACTTTGACTCCTACCGCGAGTGTGGCAGCAGTGACTAGAGCTCTGCTAGTGTCACTATACTGCAGTAGAGATACAAAAATAAGAAATGAAAAAGGCAAGGGGAGCAGTAAAAAGCCACACTCCAAAGCGAAATCCCAAAGTTTTTCTCCTTCCCCTTCCACTTCAGAATTTCAGTCAAAATGCCCTCTCCCAGAATGCACCTGAAACCCAAAGCAAAATTAAAGTGCTCCTGAAGGCAAGGAGGTGCTCCTTCAGATATTTGGGGCCTAAGTCACTTAGGGTTTTAAACACCAATGTGAGCACCTTGAATTAGTCCCAGAAATAAACGGGCAAGCAGTGCAGCTGTTGTGAATAAAGGAATTATGTGAATTCAAAATGTTGTGTTACTGTTCTTGCTTTAAGTTTAAAGCCACCCAGAACATGATTGTTACACAGAAGACTAGGATATAATTGGATTAGAGAGAGAGTGCTGAAATAACTTTGTATAGTAAAGATTGTACTGTTAATGTACAAATCGTAGTATTGTACTTTATATAGTACTAGCATGAAATAAGGTTTAATTGAAATAAAGTTCTTTCTATTCCAACTAAACATGTTCAATATTGTGGCATTATTATGCAAAGAGTTTTACCCTATTTGTGAGGATAATAATTCCAATTTTAGAGATGTGGGACTAAGACTGTGAAATAGCAATTCCCTCAAGGCTGCACAATAAAAGCTTAGCTGAGGTAAGCCTTGAACCCAGGTTTTCAAAATCTTTGTCCACTGGCTTACATATACCCTTGAGGGGAGTTTTTATTATTTATTTATTTTAAAATATAGGGATATTTGAATAGGCTGACATTTTCAAAACAAGGATTCCAGCCTAATTTATCACAAAAATTGAAGTGATTGAAGATAGTTGAACTTTACTGTGCCTGGAAAGGATAAAGATTTTAATTTGAAGACAATGAAATTGTGTGAAGAGTGGCAGCTAAGAGTGCTGAGGACTACGAGGCTCGAGCTGTAAGAGATTAAAGCTTAATTTGACAGTGGTTCTCATTGTTGAAGTGATTAATTATCAAGACGTTTCATTGATCTTAAGTGCTAACTTAATGTAAGCCAAGAGGATCAGCCCAATCATTTAATAGCCATGACAGGACTGCTAACAATGAGTAACAATCAGGGACAGGAGTCGATAAAGCACATCGGGAAAAGGTTTTCAAAGTTTCATGACACAGCAATACATTGTACTTATTTTAAATGGGTGTGGAAAAAACAATATGTAGACAATGGGACAAAGTATATGGATGCCGTAGGGTCTCTTTTTAAAAGTGGAATTGTTAATGCTTCAAGTGACATATTACGATGATGATATGTTAGTAGCATTGTGTTGTGTCAAGTGAAGCGATTGCCATATTAGACTGTGCAGTTTAACTGCTTGCCTGCTGATGGCTTTCATGGTTGTGGGCTATCTTGGAGCATTTAGTACATAGGTAAAGGTAAAGGTAAAGGACCCCTGGACAGTTAAGTCCAGTCAAAGGCAACTATGGGGTTGTGGTGCTCATCTCGCTTTCAGGCTGAGGGAGCCAGCGTTTGTCCACAGAGAGTTTTCCGGGTCATGTGGCCAGCATGACTAAACCGCTTCTGGCGCAATGGAACACCGTGATGAAAACCAGAGCGCACGGAAACGCCGTTTACCTTTCCGCCGCAGCAGTACCTATTTATCTACTTGCACTGGCATGCTTTCAAACTGCTAGGCCACATGACCCAGAAGCTGTACGCCGGCTCCCTCAGCCAATAAAGTGAAATGAGCGCTGCAACCCCAGAGTTGGAGTTAACAGTCAGGGGACCTTTACATAACTATAAAGGCTAAGAAGCTAAGGGTTGCTTTCAACATAGCACTAAGGAAATCATTCCACCAGTGCATTTCTGCTTGCACTGGTGGAACTATATCCCTGATCCCATCACAACCTTCCCTTTTGTCCCCAAATACAAATGCAATGCAATGCAGTTTTGTGAGAGTCATATTACCCCAGTTAATGGCATGCAGTAACTACTAAGAGGAATAAGATGAGATTTGGGCTGAACCGTGCATCTTTATGAGTCAGCAGTCAATTTGCGGCAGTGTCTACAGAAGTGAAATAATGTTTGTTGCATACCTGAAGATTGAGAAGCCTAAAAATAGCTGTTCTTGCAATGGGATGGTGGGAAAGAAAGAAAATTTAGTTAGTATATTTTTATTCAGTGGTGCTACATAAACACTGACTACATGCTTGTCTTGGAGGGAAATATCAATTTCAAAACAGACATATCACCCTATTGTACTGAATATATATATATATATATATATATATATATATATATATATATATATTTGTATATGTATATATGTATATATGTGTGTGTGTGTGTGTGTGTATATATATATATATATATATATATATATATATATATATATATATATGAGACTCAAATTACATAGTTTAAAGCAGTGGTGGTGAACTTAAGGCCCTGAGGCTTCATGCAGCCCTCTAAACCTCTCTACTTGGCTCTTGGAACGCTATGCATTCTAGCAAACAGTTGTGGATTCCCAAATTGCAAATGTTTTATATTTTATGTATAAAATATAAATAGGGATTTGACAAATCTTTAGCTATGAATAAATAGTGCCCCATCTGGCCTAATAAAATTTAGCAACTAAACCATCTCCCATCCTTTCTGTCTTTCAATAGAAGTAAAATAAAGTGAGGAAACCCTCCCACCATAACATATTCACCTGATAGATTTGCAGCATAATTCTTAGAATACCAAATGTTTAAGCTTTTCATGCAAAATAATTTGCGTTCTGCTGACTTCTGTGCCATGCCATCTGTATCTTGCAGTTTTCTTCCATTCACATGAAATCTTCTCTGTTCCCCACAGAATAATCTCATGTGATATTATCATTCATAGGACAAAAATGTTCATTTTTGCCACCAAATCATGCATGTGTCTGAATGACTGTCCTATCCACACATTATTTACACGCAGGGTGTTGATGTGGGGTAGTTCTGTTGTCCGTATCCCTGACATCACACCCCAAGCTAGCCTTGCCTTCCAGTGACTTCATGCTGAATGACTTCCAAGGATTTCCTGTGTGTGAGCAACTGCTTACTTATGGAGGTCTACATATTAGTAGGAGGTTAGTGTGACTGAGTATCTCAGTCAAGTGGAGTTCCATGTATGAGCAGCCATCTGCACTCAGTGGACTAATCTAAACTGGTGAGTTATAATGTTATAAACGTGTTATAAAAATGTGACAGCAGGTGGCAGTGTACAGCAATCAATTGAAAATTGCATTGAGAGCTATACAGTATAATGGTTTTTTAATAGCTTTTTTTTAAAGATCCACGTGGCTATTGGGAAGCATGGCTAGCTCAGGTACACAAATTTGGGAGTGGATCAGTAGCGCTCCCGTTTCACCACATGAATACACTACATGTGAGTAATGTGTGAATAGGGCAGCAGTTTGAAAACTACATGATCCATGTTGCAGTGCAAAACAATAGAGGCAGCAACTCTGTGTGCATGTAAAACTGAAGTTCCCCCTTCCACTGCCCACTATTGTCCAAAGAAATATCAGCTGCTAAATGAAGTGCACTCTACGTGACTTTGCTTAGTTTCACTCCTCTTCATTAAGAGTTGTATTCCCTGATTTCTTCCTTCTGATGCTCAGAAAGCAGAATCCACTATGACAGTTTTATGGGGGGCAGGATAATAAAGAGTGGCAAGTAGCCAGTTAGCTGTCTATTCCCTTTCTAGATGCAGCCACAATTTTCTGAGTCCTCAAAATTCGTTTCTCCCAAAGTGACGGGACACTGGCACCACACATTTGCAAAAAACGCAGTAGAACTTTGGAAAAAAGTGCAATGGGAGTGGGCGTCTTTAAGATGTATTTGCAGAGAAGCCCTAATTCTCCACTGGAATGCATTTCTAGCATGAAACATCTCCAAACTAATTCCCAACACGAGAGGGCAGCAAAACCCTGTGCAATACAAAATGCTTTGCGGAGAATTTGTTAGAGAAATGTCCTTCTTTGACTATGAGAAAACAAAAGTCATGAACAAATTTGATAAATTTGATCAGAATACATTTTGGGGTCACTCTTAAAATGGCTGCAAAAGGAAATTGAATATATAAATAAAATACAATATTTGGTGCTGGTAGAATATGCACTGTACTGTTAATATATAACTTTATATGCATTAAAATGCTGCTTTTTGCCCACCTCCCCTCGTCTGAACCTGCAGAAGATAGTTGTGGGTCAAAGCCCCAAGCCACCTCCATGAAAATAAAGACACAAGGACACAGAATTTTAGGTTAATGTTAATGGGCAAAATTTAGGCATTGGCTTCAACAGACTATATCTGACTCCTGCCCGCCTTGCAGGGAGTCTGGTAAGGGTAAACCACCAGTAGGTGGATCGACTCAAGCATCCCCTGGGTTCCCGATGGGGTCGTGGCATGGCCCTAGCCCCTCCCGGGGCTTTGGATGAGATCCACACCCTGGGATTCCTTTAACAGAATACCCTTGAGCACAGAGGGGCAGGTGATGGCTGCACCTCCCCCACACATTGCTATTCCAATGCCTGCGTGAGGCTGAAAAGGGGCGATTCAGCATTGTGCCGTGGTTTAAGTTGGCCCCTGCTGAAATATACTCAGAGTCGTTTCTCCACAGCTTGCGCAGTTCCCTCCTTCTCGTCGAGGCAGCTGTGGTGTGTGGGCTGCTTGAGTGCACTGCTGTACTCGGCGCACCTCCTCCCTGTTGGATCCTGAGTCGTCAGTGAGGTCTTCATGGTGGACCCTCGGTTGGGACGGCTGGCTCGGCCGTGCCTCTTGCGTCGACCTCTCGGCAGCTTCCATTGCCAGGGCCTCCTCCAGAGCGACCTGGAACGTTAGGTCCTTCTTAGCGTATAGGCGTCATTGCAGCTTCTCATCCTTCAGGCCACCGACGAGGCGGTCACGAAGCATGTTCTCCAGCTCTGAGAAGTTGCAGAACCGGGCGGCTTGGCGGAGAGAGGTCACAAACCCAGTTATGGTTTCCCCAGGGGCTTGCCGCTTTGCGTAGAAGGCATTTCGACGAGCCACCACTGAGGGCTGTGGTGAAAAGTGCCCCTTCAGCTGTTCCATTATTGTTTTGTATGGAACAGTAGCGACGTCTTCAGGCGCAAGGAGAGCCCGGGCGATTTCAAACGTCTCCTCTCCGCAGACGCTGAAGAATATCGCCCTCTTCTTGGCGTCTTCTTCGTCGGTGACCCCTTTGGCTTCTAGGAGGAAGGTGAAACGGGAGGCGTACGCTTCCCAGTCTCCCGATGCTGGGTTGAATGGCGAGAAGCTGTTGTCGGTTGCCATTCTGAGTTCCTTGTGTCCCGGAGCTGAAGCCTGGATACACGGTGCGAGGCAGCGGTGCGGCAGGTGGCGGTGCTGCGGTGCTGTGTGTGGCAGTCAGCTCAGCGGGATCCCATCCTCGTCACCAGTGAAATATACTCAGAGTCGCAAAGTGATTTCATGCTCTTTATTCAGCTCATAGTGGTGAGGAGGAATGAATGAAAGTCCCCTCAAAGTATCTGCTTTATATACATTATTTACACAATGGGCTGCACATGATTGGCTAATTCCGGAATTCTACTGTAAGCCAATCAGGTTGTGGATTCACTTCTATCTGGAGCATGATTGGGTAGTTCCTGCCAACCAATCATACTGCTGCATTGTTCTAGGACCAATCAGACTGCTGCATTCTGAATCCTATTGTTCTAGGACCAATCAGACTGCTGCCTTTTGGATCCTATTGTTCTAGGACCAATCAGACTGCTGCAGTTTGGATCCTATTCAACTCAGTACATAACACCAGCCATGCCCCCCAAGATGCCTGATTTGCCACTTGGCAAACTGGCATGGCTGGGCTTCCCCAGCATAAGGCGAGACACTGTCCCACCTCCCACGCTGAAGGGGAGGCTTGCTGGCTTGCCCACAAGGAAGTGGAGCCGATCTGTCATCAGATTGTGAGGCTGGTCCTCAGACTCCTTGGAGGTTTAACAGAACCTTGAGTGAAGATCCCACAGCCAGAAATTCCATCAGCTCAAAGAAGCCAATGGCTACAGAAATACACACCAGCCCTTTGACTGCCCAGGAGGCACCACCAAGAGATGGGGTTTCTAGTCAATGACGACCTGCTATAAAATGCAGTTAGTTGCACTTGATAAAGGAAAATTTCCTAAAGAAGTTTTATAGGTGGTATATAACACCTAGCAAAATATTCAAAATGTACAAAACAAGATCTAAAATGTGCTGGAGGGGTAACCAAGCGGAAGGGATGCTATTTCATATGTGGTGGACCTGCAACAAAATTAAGAGCTTCTGGGACACTGTTTATGAAAAAAATAATTAAACAAACTTTTATAAAAACAACAACCAAGAAGCCCTTTTAATTGGACATATTAGACTCAGACACTCCAAATGAAAATAAGAGAATATTCCTTTACGCATCAACGGGAGCAAGAATATTAATTGCAAGAATTTGGAAAAGTGAAACAGTACCAACAAAAAAAGAGTGGCAAGACAGACTATTTGATTTTCTTGAACTGGCAAAAATGACAGATGCAATTAGGGGACAGCCTAACCAAAAATTTCAAAAAGAACGTGGGGAGCGGGGAGGAGGAAGAGGATCTCAGTGAGGGGTGTAGCTGGGACTGGGGCAAGCTGCGGTTGGGAAGGTTGGTGTAGGAAGTACAGGGTGACAGAGGATGACAAGGGGATGGGGGTCAGCGTGCAGGAACCACAGCAGCAGGACTCATCACCAGTGCCAGAGGGGCCCTTTCTCTCTGAACACAACAGACTCTAAGGCGTAAGGAGCAGCGGGAGGTGCTCTCTAGGAGGCAGAGGCAGGCAAGGGTCCACAATCCTGGCCAGGTGGGGCTTGCAAGCTTTGGGAGGAGGTGTGTGATTCCCCAGAGGAAGTTGGCTTGGACAGGTGAGGGTCACAAGCCACATCGAGCCCAATGCTGCAATCAGTATGCAAAGTATAAAAGGGCAGCAGAGCCGAATGCTGTGTCTGCTCAACTGCCCATGTTGATGGACCTCAGCTTGGATGCTCCAGAATCTCTTTGGGACTTTGCAGCTGTGGATTGACCCTTGACTGGGGACTTGACATACTGACTTGCTGCCAGGTAGGCCAGAGGTTCATGGAATCACAGAGTTGGAAGGGACCCAGGGGTCATTTAGTCCAATCCCTTGCAATGCAGGAATCACAGGTAAAGCATCCATAAAGATGGCTATTCAACTTCTGCTTAAAACTTCCAAAGAAGGAGAGTCCACCACCTCTTGTGGGAGTCTGTTCCACTGTCGAACAGCTCTTACTGTCAGAAAGTTTTTTCCATATGTTCAGTTGGAATCTCCTTTCTTGTCACTTGAAGCCAAGTTCAGAACATTAGATTTTTCAGCCTTAAACATCCATGTTGTGTCCAGAGTCAAGATCCACATCCAGGTCTTCCATGGTTGAAGAATACGATGAAGTGTGGTTATCTTTTAATTTAGGCATATCACCCCAAACCATGACTATGTAATTTGCTGAAGGAAGCTAATCAGGTATTAAGACAAACCTGGAGATCCTGTATCAGAAGCTGCATGACAATTTAAGCTGACCCAGAAAAATTGAGCCATAGGGGCATTCAGGTTGCTGGTCTGCTTTTGCAGACAGTGGGAGTCCAATCCTCTGAAAACTTCAGCTGTGACAAATCTGTTAGTCATAACTCCACAATTATCTTAAGTTGAATGACGATCACGTTATCCACAAAATCATACAACATGGTGCTGATCTGGATTAGATTCTGGGTGAGGTCCTGTTGCCCTTCCTAGATAACAATAAACCAAGATGAACTTTCAGAGGCTCTTCATTATATGTTGTTTAAAATGGCATTCATTAATCTCAACCTAACAAGCATTTTAGATGATCATGTCAGCACACTTTGAGTTTAACCCTGGTGGCGCTGCTGCTCCCGCTTAACGCGCCTGCTCCCGGCCCCCGAAAGAAAGCAGCGGCTTTGGGCAACAACGCCGCCACGCTCCTTCCGCCGCCGCCGGTTGCCCTGGCGGGAAAGGAGAAGCGGGCGGGGTGGTCCATGTTGTGTTTCCTGGCCAACTAGGGGAATGAGAAGCTACTGACCTACTGGACTCTTAACTGGTGGTTGGAAACCCATGGATAATGGCAGTTGATTCTCCTTGATTTCATACCAGCTTTTGGTCATGCTAACCATGGTATCTTGGTGATATGCTGGTTTTGCTTCACTCTGCTCTGGAGAGTGTCAATGGGAGACCCCTGCTTAGCTCCATGGCATATTGTGGGGTCCTATAGTGTTGTCTTCTGTACTGGTTAACATCTATACAAAACCACAGGAAGGGAAAGTCAGTGGGGTTGGTTTGCTGTGTGGGGCTGTGCAGATGCTGCACTGTTATGTAGAAGTAGTGATAGACTGGATGTGGACTAGTCAACTGAAGCTGAAAAAGATACATATTTATGCTGTGCCAGCTTCAGCCATTCCTGACATTTTTTGTCCCCCCCCCTCAATAAATGAACCACAAGATTATTTAAACACTCGCAGTCAATCTGTTGAAGCAAACACATAAGACTCCTGGGTTTCAAAAACCCATGACTGAACAGAACCTTTTAAATTTTTTCCTCTGCTTTACTCTTCATCCTCATGGGATCTTTGTGGATTTACAAGATTGTGACTAATATTGACTTTAATCTATAGCATAGTTATGTACTCTCATCCCTTTGGCTTTCCAGAATGAAAGTAGCTTCCCCTTGCAAGCTGTATCTCTGCATAAGAATGAAATGATATGAATGCATTTGAGGAATATTTGCTAACACGTAGCATAAATTAGCATGTTCCTTTCACTAAGTAAGGCAGGTTTCTGGATGGGCAGCTAATAATAATCTGGGCATGTTCCATTCATGTTCCTTTCTGTGTATTCTTGAATTGATGTATTTATTTTATACTTATTCCAACTCTAGTGTATGAGCGAAGATGCTGTTGCCCAGACACCATCATCATCATTTAGAGATCCAACTGTGGCAACTCACGAGCGCAAGACCCAGTCTGTTAGATGAAGCCCTGTTCCTATGGCAGTGCAACAGCGAAATCAAATTAGCACCTGGGATTGGCAAAAGTGTTAACCTATCATATACTGTTTTGTACTGTTACAGTTCTGCTTGTGCAGTAACACCAACTCTCCAACTTGTCCACTAATGTTAATTTGGAACTTCCCCATTATTGTTGTTTAATAAATTTCTTTGTTACAGATAAGTAAATAAAACCTGCAGAATGATGACGGGTAAAGATATTGTGTTGTAAAACAGTGAAGAGAGACAACCTTATTTTCAGGTAAGATATAATATTAGCTTTGTCTCAGAAGGAGTGACTTAGTGACAGTCACAACAGGAAAGTATTGTATTGAAGTCAAACAGGGTTGATATGAAACTTTACCTTTCAACAAAACATTTTTTCAATACCCCTGTGATTTTATAAGATGTATATGCAATTTTCAATACATGTGCATATGTGTGGGCATCTGTGCATTTTGAGAGAGGAAATAATATGAATAGGAGTTAATCTGTTGTTCATTCCTATATGCTGAAGGAGACGAGTTTGCTGCTAAGCCTAGCTCCATGCAGCTGTTTCTAGATTCCATTTGGGGGTGCTAGAAGACCCAGCAGTTTAGATATATAACTTATTCAGCTAGTGCTGTTGCTTTGTATTAATTTCAAATCAAACCCAGGCCACATTCTCCATCACGCCTGGAAAAAAGGAAGGTGAACTGTGCTGATTTCTTCCTGATGTGTGATACACTTGTAGGTTTTAAAAGAATTGGCTTTCAGTGGTACTTCCACATTTTTCATGATCATATTCCAAGCAAGTGCTGTGACATGGCCCAAGAGAACTCCACGCTTAGGCTAATTTTATTATGAGCATATATCCAACAGGGGTTAACCTAGGCTCAGACATGTGCTGGTTCGCTTTCACAGATCTTAAACGTAAAGCCGTAAAGCCTAGTAAAGGGGGGGGGGCAGGGATAGGCATGGCTCTGTTCAAGAAGACAGTGTTCTGCACTTGCATAGGTAACCAAAGTACAGCTTTGAGATTGTAATTCCAGCTCCAGGACAGGTAAAGCAGCGTTTATCTTTTTCGGTTCCTGCAGCTAGCAGAAACTGTGATAATACACATCCCATGTAAATGCAGCGCCAATGTGTCTCACCTTACGGAGCTTAGACTTCGTTTTGAAGGAATACTCTATTTGAAAGGCTATCTGGTCTGGGCCCTTAAAATGCTCTCTGCTTTCACTTGAAGTTATTTTATTTATTTCATAAAATTTCTACACCGCTTGATCATAAAAAAACCCTCAAAGTGGTTTACAAAGAGATAAACTATAAAACTGAGGGAAAATTCACCACCCTGTTTTAAAACATACAAAATTTAAATAACAAAACAGATTAAAATTACCTCAGCTTTCTAAGTATCTGGGTAGTCTTGTCTAAGCTGGAATGTTTTTAGCAGGTGCTGTAAAGAGTACAGTGTGAAGGCGCCTGCTTGATCTCAATAGGCAGGGAGTTCCAAAGTGCCACACTATAAGCGATCGAGTTCTTGCAAATGCAGAGCATACCTGTTCCACTGTATTTCTGGCATGGCTGACTCCATCCTGGCTCTGAGAAGTGAGGTTACAAGGAACCAGGCAGAAGGCCTTCTTGGTAGTGGCACCGGCCCTGTGGAACGCCCTCCCATCAGATGTCAAGGAAATAAACAACTACCTGACTTTTAGAAGACATCTGTAGGCAGCCCTGTTCAGGGAAGTTTTTAATGTTTTAGCGTGTTTTTAGTATTCTGTTGGGAGCTGCCTAGAGGGGAAACCCAGCCAGATTATTATTATTATAAAGATGTTTTTGTCATGTGACAAAGGTATTTGAGAGCCGAAGCAGTAAAGGAGTCTAGAAATGTTGTGAAATGCTGAAAAGCTGCAGAATCATTTAGCATGCTGAATCATTGTGACTCATCTTGAAGATGACTCATTCTCTGTATAAGTATTGTATCTGCTTGCAGGCAGACTCAGTCTGTGTGTGTGTGTGTGTGTGTGTGTGTGTGTGTGTGTGTGAAGATGGAGCCTGTGCTCAATGGAGACTCTGTGTGACTCAGTAACTCTGTGTATGCTCTGAAGCTAGTTTAACCTTCTGTTCACTATGCTGTTATTTGCAAACAAGTTTATTTTAACTCAGTAAAGCTTTTATTCTTTTACTGAAGAAGAACCTGCATTACTAATGTACGCTGCATGTCAGTTTTAATTGTGTTTGCCAGGGCTAAAGACCAACTTTCCCCATAGCCTCTTGCTCTCGTCTTCCATAAGAAGTCAGTTGTATTAATGGCTCTGCACCATATAGATGTCTGAGAGGATAACCTTTGCTTATCTCCTTTCCTGACCACACTGAACCTGTCAGCTGTACCAAAATTGCATAATTCTCAAAATCCACCAAATTCCCATAATACCCTCTGAAATAAACACAAAGGAGACTTATTAAAAAGCTGTTCCTAGCTGCCAATTATGAGATGCACCCCCAAAAATCTCCCCTTGGATCTAAACAGGTGACAATGGAGTTTGCATACTAATAGCAGATTCTTAGGTTTTGTATCTTGCTTCAGATTTTGCCTTCTGTTTCTAGCTCAGCCTCCCAGCTTCAGGCAGCAGTTACAGTGGTACCTCAGGTTAAGTACTTAATTCGTTCTGGAGGTCCATATTTAACCTGAAACTGTTCTTAACCTGAAGCACCACTTTAGCTAATGGGGCCTCCAGCTGCTGCCGTGCCGCTGGAGCACAATTTCTGTTCTCATCCTGATGCAAAGTTCTTAACCCGAGGTAACATTTCTGGGTTAGCAGAGTCTGTAACCTGAAGCGTATGTAACCTGAAGTGTATGTACCACTGTGTTTCCTTCTGTATTTGCAAATAGATTTTGTGGGCCCCCATTCGTGGAGTGTTCTTTTTGGAGAACTGCTTATAGATAGATCAATGTCCATTTCACCTGGTGATAAAGAATATACTTGTCAAGGCACCCATCTGCTTCTTACATGATCGATGAGGGTCAGATATGTAGGGCATGTGTGTAGGGTGAGGAAGCAGCTAGTGAGCAAATGAAGAAATGGTTGTGAAGTAATGTAGCACTTTCTTCCCTGGGCAACTTCCAGGATGCTGTAAAAAGGGGGAGAAAAATCCCTCCCACTTCTGGAAACATATAAAGCAAAGAAAGAAAAATGAAAGCAGGGGAGGGGAACAAACCATCACAAAGCCAGTTTTAATTTGATTTCAGTGTGAAGAATTCCCCTCAGCTGCGGTATACTTTGACAGAATATCTGCCAAGAGAAAGAACAGATGTGACCTCAACTTTTTCTGTTTTTCTTCCCTGAAAACATGGATGGCAGGATGTGCCATGAATATTATCTCTTTCTTCAGCCGCATTAAAAATGTTTTTGAAGGGGTGGCTTTTCATTTCTAACCAGTTTAGCGAGGGCACTTTTTGGGCCCTAAATCAGCAGGTAGGTGGAGCTAACTCCCATATCTGGCCTCTGGCCATACTGGCTGGAGCTGGTGGGACTTGTGAGCCCAATGACAGCCGAAGGAGACCACGTTGGCGATCTTTGTCTTAAGCTTATGAATGTTTTGGTTGAAAGTCGTACTTTTACAATTCCCCTCCCCCATAACTAATTAACTAAATAGGATCTGTGTCTGCTTTCAAAGGAATGGGGTATGTGTGTTTGTGTGGGGTTTTTTTAATTGTATTGCCCACATCTACATAGTTTGCATGGCACAGGACATTTGTTCATTTGAAAATTTACAATCTGCTCTTTCATTTTTTAAAAATAATAATATTTATTCAAATTTTAAAGTTACAGAAAGAAAAAAGAACAATACAAAATACAAAAAAGAATACAACAATAACAGAAAAAGAAAAAAAAAGAAAAAGGTATAAAAATACATTCGCTTAAAATAGAAAAAGAACAGATTAAACCTTTACATAACTTTCTTCCTTTACTTGTTTCCTTGACCTCCTCACACCTCCCAATTTTGTATTCTAGTTCAAATCGTTTTTTCAGCAAATCCTTCCAACCTTATTTTCATTTAAGTAATTTAATTTAGAATATTATAGTTTAACGTCCTCTCTTTCGTCAATTTCATCAACTCATTTTTACTTAATCCTTTATATCATATCTACCAAAACTACCTAATTTTCTTTTTCCAACATCTTTCTAACAGTCCTTAATTTTACAATATTTTTGAAGATATACTTTAAATTTTTTCCAATCTTCTTCCACCGACTCTTCTCCTTGGTCCCGGATCTTTCAAGGCAGATTGCAACACGTGAAATACAATAAAACAAGCCTATAAATATCCATAAAACATAATTGCAACCATCAATGGGTACTGTTTGGTTTAAAGAAAAAGCCATATTGTGAAGGCCTCTCTAAACAGTGGAGTTTTCAGAAAATGTCTGGAAGAAAGCAAGGACAGCCCCTGCCAAAGCTGTAAGCAGAGAGGGGCACTTACACTGAAGGCTCAATCCCTAGTGGATGCCAACCAAACCTCAGGGGCATGGAGAACCACCAGAAGTGCCCCATCAAAGGGGCTTGTTACATATGTTCAAGTGTTAGTAATGCACTACAGTATTGTACTATTCAAAATGCCAGGCACATAAGATTATACTGTTTCAAAGGGGAGGTGGATCATTGCTGCAATCCAGTTTCTAATCCCTTTGCTAAGGCTGCAATCCTAAAACCACTTACCTGGGAGTTAGGCCCACTGAATTCAATAGCACTTACTTCTGAGTAGATAGGGAAGCCAGTTAAAAACTCTGGTGTCCTTTAAAAGCTGAAGCAACATAAATTGGCCAAGGATGAACTTTTTATAAACTTAAGGAGAACATTTGGATAAACATGCTCATTTTATAAAAAGGACAAACTGGAGCTAGTTCCTTTTTTGCACAGGGTGAACTGGAACGAGTCCTAGCTGCTATTAAAAATGACTTTTACAAGCGCTGCTCTCAGTACTGTCTCCATTGAGTGACAGTGGCTCCTCCAGAGTTCAGGCAGAAGTGACCTAGAGATGCCAGGGATTGTACCTGAGACATTTTGCACGCCACTGAGCTCCTGCCCTCCCTCTACAAATAAATGCACTGGTACAGAAATAATTATTGCACAGGAGAAAGTTAAAGGGTGACTAGGGATATCAGTTTAGGGATCTGAATGGATTTTCAGGTAGGTCATGTTTCTTAATGCCATAGAAAGATAATGTCACATATATCACAATAAACGTAGTGGATGTTTATGTTACTCTGTTCACCTTCCTTCATCAAATCTCTAAATGAAATTAAATACTCTAACATGACTGTTGGCTGTTGCTCTTCATAAACCTACATTTCTGATACTTTATGCCTCATAAACAAAGTAATTGAAAGCTTTTACAGAGAAACATCAAGCGTTTGCTTGCATCTTTCTTGCTGGGTTTCTTTTCCTAAGGCTCTCCAAAAATCATTTTCTCACCTGGAGAGTACTATAAATATTATCTGGATAACTTGTGTACTTGATGACGCACAAAAGCCCGAAGATAAAAGGAAATAAGTTGCTTCACAGGAGGTTTCTTAAAATAAGTAAGTAAGTAAGTAAATAAATAAATAAATAAATACAGTCGTACCTTGGAAGTCGAACGGAATCCATTCCAGAAGTCCATTTGACTTCCAAAGCATTCAACTTCCAAAGCGCGGCTTCTGATTGGCTGCAAGAGAGTCCTGCAGCCAATCGGAAGCCGTGGAAGCCATGTTGGATGTTCGGCTTCCGAAAATCGTTTGAAAACTGGAACCCTCACTTCTGGGTTTCGATCATTTGGGAGCTGAAATGTATGAGTACCAAGGCGTTCGGCTTCCAAGGTTCCACTGTGTTGTACAATACACAGATGTGAAGTTTGTTATGAATTGCCTGTTATAAAGTTCATTGTTGCAACAACACATTATATGATCAAATCTTTGCCATTGTGGGAAATTCCTTTTACTAGGCCATGTGTTGTGATTGCTTAGGACACTCACTATCATTTAGTAAGGTGAGGCCATTTTTAAATGCATATATCTTTCTATATACATAAACATGTAGGGCTGTCACTGGGCAACTGCCATTAAAGTATTGGTGCAGCATCGCAATCCTGGATTTGCATGAAGTTAGGATGGGGTAAATGGGGCATAAAAGAAGACAGGATGCACAACACCAGTGGCCATGGCATGAGTGAGAAGGGACAGACACTAACAGGGGGAAAGAGGTGGTTTCAAACAACAGCAAAAGCTTGAGTAAAGCATGAATGGAGGAAAGTTATAGAAAATGGTGGCTATGAACAGCAGCAGGGGTTAGAATTAAGCAGGGTGGAAAGAAACTAATGAAAATGGTAGAGGTTTGAATAAAGCAGCAATGGTGGTTTCAAACAATGGCAGAGGTTTGAATAAAGCAAGGACAGAGAAAAACTGAGAGGGGGAAAAAGTGACATATTTAAACTGGCAGAGAGAATGGAGTAGAGTTGGCAGGGGTGACACAGGAGAGCAACTAACAGTTTAAAACAAGGTTTGATTGCAGCAAGAAACGAGTTTGGAAAGGCTTTTGTATTAGCTTTTTGGTGTTGGCTTCTGTGTTATACCAATCTTTGTTTTTTCCTTGTTAATTTTGTTTAAAACAGCAAGAACCACAACTCCCTCAGTGTGCCTCCATCCCTGGTTTACTCAAACCTCTGGCACTGTTTAAATAAGAAGGGTGGAAGAAAAAAAGGGAGTGAATATGAAAGTGGGGGACAACGGGGTTGCAAACAGGCAGGAGCAGGAGTCAAGGGAATGGGTAGTGAAGATGAAAGCTCTTGAAAGGGGCTTGAAAGGGTCTGAGAAACAGGAAGGGATTGTGGCTTCAGAGCTGGGCACTAAACAGTTGCAATGCGTGGAAAGTGAAAGATGCAGGAGGTCACCTTGGGGTGGTTCGTGTGCCAGCAGGTTTGTACAAAAGGAGGAAGGAGAATGCATGGCCAAAGGATGAAGGTGAAAACAGATGCAGTGGGATTGCAGAACGGAAGCATGGACCAATGGTACCAAATACAGTGGTACCTCAGGTTAAGTACTTAATTCGTTCTGGAGGTCCGTTCTTAACCTGAAATTGTTCTTAACCTCAAGCACCACTTTAGCTAATGGGGCCTCCTGCTGCCGCCGCGCCGCTGCAGCACAATTTCTGTTCGCATCCTGAAGCAAAGTTCTTAACCCGAGGTACTATTTCTGGGTTAGCCGAGTCTGTAACCTGAAGCGTATGTAACCTGAAGCGTATGTAACCCGAGGTACCACTGTAGTATGGGAAACAGCCCTACTAGAAAAATTAACCAATAAACTGAAACTGACACGGAGACAACAGAATAAGACGCCTTTACCCCTTTATCACATACACAGCCCAACAAGACAATGACAATAATCCACCAACAGCATACAAATCAATATGGCTAACCTGATCCCAAACACCCACCCACCCACCCACCCCACTCACACACAAAGACAAAGATTGCCACAGCCAATCACAAACAAACAACCACACCCTAGGCCAACCCCAACCTCTCTCACCACCAAAGGAACACAAGTGAATAGTAGAGAACCTGCACGAGCAACGCTGACACCAAACCCTACATACATTCAGCAAAATAGAAACATCGCCACCCGACCCAAACCCCACCCATCTTTCCCCCCTCCACCCATTTTCTTCCTAATGTCTCAACAAATGAAACTGATTTGTAAAAATGTTACATGGAAAAAAATACAAGAGACATTACACATACTTCTGTAAAACAAGAAAACCTTTAATAAAAAGAAGAAGAAATAGGGTTGGGGAAATGAATAAGTGCTTAGTAGCTTGCAATGGGATGAGGAAGCTGTGGGGGATTAATAGGCGGAATGCCAGGGCAGTTGGTGAGCACAGCAAGCAGTTTCACACCCCCTAGTGCATCTATGCTGTGTGCACACAGATGCTCACACACACAGTGTTGTGAGCAAAGATAGCTTTCAAATTTAAAGTGCCCCAAGGGGGTTAATTACGCTGAAGAGCCTTGGCAAAAATAGCATTCTCGTTTTACACTGATTATCCATAACGCCTGCTCTTTGACCATGCAGTTTGCTTTGCAAGGGGCAGCAGCAGCAAATGTACTATTTTCCAAATAGTTTCTTGCTTTTAGTGTTGCCCTTTAGGTCTTTTTGAAAGTTGGAATTGGGAGTAACTCCAAAAGTAACACAGATAAAATGTTCTGTCTAAAAGTATATTTTATGTTTAAACATTAAAGAGAATCTGGGACCAGACATAATTAAGTCTGTGATATCTTTTCTAATTATTGCAGGAGCACATTGCCCAGCTGAATTTGCTTCCTAGTTGAAGACTATCTGTGTTACAGCTAAGGATTAAGAATCAAGTGACAGGAATTCATGTTCTTTAATAATGACAAAGAAGGACTATATCCTTCTCTTGCCTGTTCCCACTGCCACCTTTCCTTACCTACCCTCTTTCCCCTTCTTCCAGTTCATCTCCCCTTCCTCTTATAAGGTTCCCCGCCCACATTTCTCCTTTCCTCCTTCAGATTGGTTATGAGTTTAAGACAAACCTACCTAATCTGTGCTTTCTGAAACAATGTGCAAACTGAAACACAGTGAGCCTTCAAAATTCACTTTTCCAAATTTTGTGATACAGTTTTCCAACCTGATAATTTACGCAATAAAGTGTTTATTAGGGGAATGCACATATGAGTGGAAATAATGTACAAAATGCATTACATTAGGGGGAAATTGCTTCAAAAAATGTGTGTATTGGGCAAAACAGCATACAAATATGAGAATATAGGCATAGATTTGCACTAAAATGCTAACAAATTCTCATGAGGACTTGTATGGTTTTTAAAGACATCTGAAGGCAGCCTTGTTTAGGGAAGTTTTTATGTTTGAAGTTTTATTCTGGTTTTAATGTTCTGTTGAAAGCCGCCCAGAGTGGCTGGGGAAACCTAGCCAGATGGGCGGGATAGAAATAATAAATTGTTGTTGTTATTGTTGTTACTGTTACTGTTATTATGAAAGTGAATTGATGCAGAAATGTGGAGAACTAAAGACTGGGAGAAATGAGAAACTTATGATGGCATTTTTCCCATCTCTCCACTCTCATGGTCATGCCTTACCTTCTCTGTGGAGCTGGGGATAAAGGATGGTGCTCAGTACCTCTCAGTTTCCTCTCCACCAACTAATGTCCTGCTTCAGCAGACTGAAGACAAGTGACAATATGATGTTCATAGGTAGAGAGGCCCTCTACTTGCTGGCCAGATCATCAGTTTTCTATCTTCCATATCCACATGAAACACTTCTTCTGCCTTAGGCACCATTTCCCCAAGCCATATATTCTTTCTCCTCCTTACATTACTTACATGGGTGATCCTGGGCAATCAGGCATTGTGTGGTGAACTTGATGATATCATGACATTACCTAGCCAGTTAGATCTGAGTATATGCTGATAATAGTGAATAAAATCAATTCAAAGTGGAAGCAGTGCTCTCTAAACAAGCCAGCACCTTCTAGACAATAGGAAGGGAGAATTGTGTAAAGAATGGTGCTCAACATTTCAAACTTGCTCATGGAAAACAGTGAGTAGTTTGGGCTCAACCCTACTAGGATTGTCTCTTCAGAATAGGCTATGGATAATGTGTGTGGGGGGGGGGACTACTGCATTGTGGATGTCTGAGTGTTTTATGTACTAGTACATCAAGAAGATGTGTGGGCATTATTCCAAGAAAATGTGCGGTTTTTTAAAAAAATAAAGAATTTAATGTTGAATTTTAAAAGTGGAAAAATATAAACCTAACAGCATTCCCTGAAGATGGTTCCTTTAAGTTATAATAAAAATTATTTGACCATCGACTCCTGGAAATATTTGTTTATTTATGTGCCCCACTCATCAGCCAAAAAGGGCTCCCAGAGTGGCTTACACACAATTAAAACAAGACAGTCCCTGCCTGCAAACTTACAGATTTTATAAAAAAGACACACAAAGGAAAAAGGACAGGTAATGAAGAAGGGGAAAAAAATCAACCCCCTGGCACAGTGGGTTGGGGTAGGAGATGTCTGATGGAGCTGTTGTTTCAACAAAGTGTAACAAGCCCTGCTTCCCTTTTCTTCCACCAAGGTACTTAATGGAATGGCTGCCTCCAGGTGACAGTCTGATAAAGTCACCATGTTTTATTAGAGGGAGGACTCTCACTCAGTGGTAGGGCCCCTGCCACTATGACCGTCTCTCTATTTTTAAATAGATAATATTAGCTTCCGGTATTAGCTCATTAAATTTCTGGCAAATTAAACACATCATGAGTTTTTGCTTGGCTTTGAACTGAGTGGCGTTTAAATGGTTTTGGCATATTACTGTTGTCTGTAATATGTTTGTTGGCAAAAGTATTGTGAGTTATATTTTTGGCCGTGCATATTTTCTTTTCAGCAAAATTATTTTAGTGCCTAATTTTCTTCCTTATAAACTATGAATTAGCATTCTCCTATAAAATACCAAAAGGATGACTTTTCTGAGACTTGTCATTCCAAATTCTGAGACTTGTCATTCTAAATATATTTTTCTCCAAATATATGTGTATATATATGGAAGGACAGATCATGAAGCTGAGGCTCCAATACTTTGGCCACCTCATGAGAAGAGAAGACTCCCTGGAAAAGACCCTGATGCAGAGAAAGATGGAGGGCACAAGGAGAAGGAGAAGGAGAAGGGGATGACAGAGGACGAGATGGTTGGACAGTGTTCTCAAAGCTACGAACATGAGTCTGACCAAACTGCGGGAGGCAGTGGAAGACAGGAGTGCCTGGCGTGCTCTGGTCCAGGGGGTCACAAAGAGTCGGACACGACTAAATGACTAAACAAATGTATATATATATATGTATATATATATATATCCTGGTGCATGAATCATAGAAGCATTGAATTGTAGAGCTGGGAAAGACTCATAGGATTATCTAGTCTGACCCCCTCAAATACAGGAATCAGAGCTAAAGAATCCCTGGCAGATGGCCATCCCACCTCTCTTTAAAAGCCTCCAATTCAGGATAGTCTACCACTTTCTGAGGTACGTCCCCCATACCAAACAGATATCCAGTGCTGTTTGCTAATTGATGGTGCTGATCGGTTTTTTGTGTTCTATTTGTACACATCAAAGAGGTTATTTGCAAAGTCAAAGGTTTTATGTTTGGGGCTGAATCTTACAAGTGGTTCTAATCCTAAAATGCTAGGTACCAGTTGTGGATACTATGCAGGCCCACAGTTCTCTGAAAATATAACTTCCTCCCCAAAACACAGGTCTAAGTGAGAACCTTCTAGCGATGTAGGTCTAAACCGCTGAGCCTCTTGGGCTTGCCTATAAGAAGGTCAGCGGTTCGAATCCATGCGACGGTGGTGAGCTCCCTTTGCTCTGTCCCAGCTTCTGCCAACCTAGCAGTTTGAAAGCACACCAGGAAAGTAAACAGTGTTTCTGTGCGCTCTGACTTCTGTCATGGTGTTACGTTGCACCAGAAGTGGTTTAGTCATGCTGGCCACATGACCCAGAAAGCTGTCTGTGGACAAATGCCGGCTCTTTCAGCCTGAAGCGAGATGAGCATTGCACCCCATAGTTGCCTTTGATTGGACTTAACCGTCCAGGGGTCCTTTACCTTTTTTTTTTAACCTCTAGCGATGTGTTTCTGTCAGAAACTGGGGACGTTTTTATTCTACCCAGCCATTTGCAGACCCTTGATCATGAACTATCTTGCTAGTTATTTCTCTTACTGCTGTGCTGTTATGGTGTACAGTGGTATCTCGGGTTAAGTACTTAATTCGTTCTGGAGGTCCATACTTAACCTGAAACTGTTCTTAACCTGAAGCACCACTTTAGCTAATGGGGCCTCCTGCTGCTGCCGCGCCGCCAGAGCACGATTTCTGTTCTTATCCTGAAGCAAAGTTCTTAACCTGAAGCACTATTTCGGGGTTAGCAGAGTCTGTAACCTGAAGTGTATGTAACCTGAAGTGTATGTAACCCGAGGTACCACTGTATATATTTGTCATTGTTTTAAATGATGAATAATACTTTGATACATGAAAGGAATATTTTAATAAATAGTGGTCAAACAATGATGTCCTAACTAACTAACCCACCCTTACTTCATTCTAGTATTTCTAAGCTGAGAGAGAGATAGAGTGATAGGCAGGCCTGGGATAGCTCATTTGGTAGAGCATGAGAGCCTTAATCTCAAGGTCACAGGTTCGAGCCCTGTGTTGGGCTAAAGATTCCTGTGCTGCCTTCCAACTCTACAAGTCTATAGTCTATGGTGATGGCTTCCAGATGTTGCTGGGACTACAACACTCATCATCCTTGACCATGGGCTATGCTGGCTGGGGCTATGGGACTGGCAGTTCAGCACAGCTGGAGGGTACCACAGTGGCCACCCCATACAAGTTCTTCCCAGTATATTAACTTATTTCCCTCTGTATTTTGAAATGAAGGTGATGGTTACAACTCAGGTGAGTTTTGGTTTTTCTGCTGTCATTTGTATAGTCAGTGAAGGTGAACCTTTCACAGCTTAACAGATTGCCTGAAAATGAATGGTGAGCCTCTGTTTTCCATCCAAGTTCTGGAGACAAATCATAGCTGAGAGGTAGCTGTGCAAAAGCATCCAAAGGCTTATTTTTCTGAGGGACTATGAAACTCCTAAGCTAACCTGCAGCACACAGCTCTGGCAAATGCCTGAGCAGCTCAAGTGAGAGAGCTCTGCAATCTCTAATCTTAGCTCAGTCTGATCAGAGAAGCTTAGGCAAAGCCCCTTCGTATTCATTTTGCCTGCACGTCTTCCCCTATTCTGTGCATCTATAGGCAGGGCAGGAAGAGAAAGGGCAAGGGCAGGGTAATTAGTAGTGGGATGTTCCTTAATGTGGATGCTATAACCTGATGTTTTTGATGCATCAGGCTTTGATTTCAATGGATTTTGTTTACATATTGCCTAGAAGACTTGAGTGGTTTGCAGAACTATTACACTGTAGAAGAAGAAGAAGAAGAGTTTGGATTTGATATCCCGCCTTTCACTCCCTTTTTAAGGAGTCTCAAAGCGGCTAACATTCTCCTTTCCCTTCCTCCCCCACAACAAACACTCTGTGAGGTGAGTGGGGCTGAGAGACTTCAAAGAAGTATGACTGGCCCAAGGTCACCCAGCAGCTGCACGTGGAGGAGCGGAGACGCGAACCCGGTTCCCCAGATTACGAGACTACCGCTCTTAACCACTACACCACACTGGCTCTCACTGTAAATGCAACATGGCAGGGAATCAATCTTTTCTTTTAAATTTAATTACAATTTTCTTCCCGCAAGAAGGAAAATAGAAAAGATTGCAAATTTTGCAATTTTTCATATTTTAAGAACTGCCATAGTTTGCATGCACTTTTCTTGTAAGGCTATGTTTTTGAGAGCACGCTTACCTGAAAGTCAATGAGCTCTTCTCATATCACTTCATAGTGTGGTTGCCATTTCTTTATGCTCCAGTAAGTGAAAAGCATTTTAGTCACCATCAGCCTAAATCAGTCATCAACTTGGTTTATTTAAATTGGTTATGCAAACATATTTGCATCTGTTTTATGAATTTGTAAGCTGTTGCAGGGACCAGATTAGTTTACCTAAATAAATGTGACTATGTCCACAAATGACGTAGCTCATTGCATGAGAATGAGTTATTAATAACATGGGACCATATTGGGCTAGGCAGGGGGTTATGAATCTGAAGAACAGCTTTCTGTTGCCTGGCTACTTGCCTGCTACTCAAATTCTGTCATAGCATGCCATGCACTAACATATAAAAATTTGCTAATTGTGAGTTGGATCTAGAAAAGATTGAGTGGACCTCTGTTGGGTGCTCAGTGAAGTGGCTAAGCTCACCAAAGGAAACAACTGTTTAGCAGAGTTATCTCTACTAGGCCTACACATTATGTACATACATAGTATTATCAGATGTTGCAAGTAGTTTTCATTCTCTGAGCCCAGAGAAGGTTCTTTGCCCACAAGGTCCTTGCTAAGTCCTGAGTTCAGTTGCTTGCAAAGTCCTCTGGGGTGGTGTGGAATGGGGCACTGAAGCTACAGGAGGATGAGGAAGTTTGATGGTGGCACCAGGCACAAGCAGATATGCTTTTCTGCTCACATGAGACCCTTTTAGACATAAGCCAATATATATTTTCAAGTGAAATATAGACAAGGTCAACCATCATTAGGAAGTACTGGCTATCATTTATCTATCTGGGAAATGCCCAAAGATATAACACTGAAAGATCAGTGAATGTGCATATCACCTAAAGGTCATTGTCTGCTGCCGACATTTGTTAGTGTAACTCTATAATTTTTGGCATTCATCTGGAATCCTAAAATGCCCTCATGTCTGAAGTTAATCTCACTTTGAATATTCATTGCAGCGTATATAAATGTTATATCCTTACTGTCCAATTATTTCTCTTTATTCTTATTAAAAAGATACTATACTATAAATAGAATATAAATAGAATATAATACTATAAATATACTATGTACAGTATATTGCATACCTATAGTTATAGGAAATAAATTTTCAAGGAGTTCTGTTTGTACAACATACTCCAGATTTTTGCTTGATAACATCTACTGGCTACATACTTTTAGTTATTTAAAAGAGAAAAAGAAAAACTTCGGTTGGCTTTGTTTTTTTTTAAAAAATGGGAGCATCACTGCACATGTCTTTGTTAAGCCTTTTCTGATGATCTTTTGCTGCGACCTACGAAAAGAGTGTTGTTATTGTTCTGAATAGGGGCAAAGTACTATTTGTGCAAGAAACCATAACTATTTCCTTCAGGCTTATCTCAGCCTTTACAACTTTCTCCTTTCATTTCTATTTCTCTGAAATACAGCATCTCTCTGTGCTGAGCCAAGCTAAAATACATTATAAATTAGTTATTTCCTCTCCCCCCTGCCCCCAAATAACATTATCAATCCTTTTAGTGGCCAAAAATGGATCTAGGTGGAATATATTGGAAGCTGCTATGTGTAGGCAAAAGGCTAAACTAGAGATGCTGGTAATTTTTTTTCCTCCTTAAATGAGCTTGACAAGTCCCTGAATTCAGCACTCACTTGTATCAAAAGGGCTAATTGCAGTAGCCCTCAGGAGAACTAAATATCCACTCCTGCTTGCATTTGAGCAAGTAAAGGAAAACAGGGATGTTTGGGGGATGGGGATAGCTGGTGGGAGCTGGGTTGTCATTTTCCAAGCCTCAGATTGCCTGAAAACAGAAGTAAATCAGAGAGAGCTTTCCTATCGTGAGGCTTCAGTTACAATCCTATACTCACTAGCAAAAGTAATCCCTATTGCATTAAGTGGTATCTACTGCCAGGGGTGTGTGTGTGTGTGTGTGTGTGTGTGTGAGAGAGAGAGAGAGAGAGAGAGAGATTGCAGCTTTAATACTTCTGCATTAAGTACTGTAGTACATTAGAATCCAGATGTTAAATCCCATATTGAATATTCCCTGTGTAAACAACGAACACACTACAATTATAAAATTCACTGTCAATTTCTGGGTATTTCCCCTAATATCCCCCCCCAAATTATAAGGTGGTTCAAATATGCATCTAAGAATGTCTTAAAGTCAATCAAAGTCATGCCCCCTTTTTTTACCTATTTTGCTCTGACTCTAATATGCATTAAAATCTACTGTGTAAACTTTGAAGAATTCTAGACAATGTGCTAATATGCGTCATATTGTTTCATGTCATCCCAGTCTCTTAAGTGGTGTGAAATTTCAGGGGTTTGGGAAAGGTAACAACAGGAAGAATTAAAGGAACTATTGGAAACTCAAGGCAGTAGAGATATAAGATGATCAGAGCCCCACCGAACTTGAAGCATGGGAAGCCCCAATAAAAATTTATAATTTGGGGGAATATTTGGACTTTATGATATGTATTTTTATAATCTGGAATATTTAATGTGATTTGATTGAATTGTTAAAATGGAAAATTTAATATTTTTTTTTTAAAAAAAAAGAAATTTCAGGGGTTTGGAAATATGGCAGAGTGAATAATGTGGTGTCTTTATGATATATGGTTTATTTACACACACGCACACACACACACACACACACACACACACACACACACACACAACCTTAGCCTACGATGGAGGGATTCACAGCATTAACACCCCAAAGTTTTTTGTTTCTCTCATAGCCACAGCCAGTGGCCGAGCCTGCCCCCGCCATAGTGGGAAGTGAAGAGGATGAACCTGGTAAGAAATCACTCATCTTGAACCTTTTTAAAAGTGATATTTTAAAGATCTTTTAAATCTTCATGGGATGCCTTCTCCTCCTGCTCCAACATGAGGCATTCCATTTGGTTGAGTGACTCATGGCTCCCCAATTTAACCCCACAAATAATATTTGTGTTTCCCTGCCTAGAAGAGAGAGACTGGCTAAGATAACTTAAACATAGGCTTATGTTTAGAAAAGTTTTAATTTCATGCGTTCTCAAATTATATAAATAGTACAATTTAATTTTTCCACCTTTCACCTTTCGTTTTGTTACATACGATTAAAAAACAGTTAAAGCAAGAAATAGCTGATATATTTAAAGTGAAACTATACAAAATAGGTGCTCATGGCATAGACATATTTATTATCCACCTGAGAGAGCCTGTCAGAATTGCTTCTAGAATGTGTAGATTGTGAGTACAGTGGTACCTCAGGTTACATACGCTTCAGGTTACATGCGCTTCAGGTTACAGACTCCGCTAACCCAGAAATAGTGCTTCAGGTTAAGAACTTTGCTTCAGGATGAGAACAGAAATCATGCTCCGGCTGTGCGGCAGCAGCAGGAGGCCCCATTAGCTAAAGTGGTGCTTCAGGTTAAGAACAGTTTCAGGTTAATTACGGACCTCCAGAACGAATTCAGTACTTAACTTGAGGTACCACTGTACCCGCCATATCTTGTCAGAAATGCTATTTTACAGAGCAGGGGCAGCAGCACAGAAAGCTACTGTGGAGTGGGCTTTTGAGATCTTTCAAGAGACTTTGTTTCCTTCTGTACAATGTGGCTTGACTCATTGACTCACTTCAACTTTGATGGAGGAATCTGCTTGTTGGGCACTTTAGTATGGAACGCAGTGTTTGCTCTTGTTTATTGTTTCCAGAAATATGTGACTTACCTCTAATACTTCTGATGTATGGAATCTGTGTGGTGGGGTACTTGATTACCTTTTTGTTCATTCCTGCTTTTTGATTCTAACTTATGTAATGCAGTATGAAAGCATGCTACACTGGAGTGTGTGTGTGTGTGTGTGTGTGTGTGTGTGTGTGTTTGGTTGGGGGGTTGCTTTGGAGTCAAACATGAATACACATGACATGAAAGATGTTAACAGCAAACGTCGCCCACAGTTCTGTCCTTTTCTTTGCACCAATGATTTGCCTCCAGCTATTGTGTGCACTTATTAATGTATTAATCATCATTAGTATGAAGTCTGGCTCAAAAGTTTGGTTACATAAAAAAACCAAAAACCCCACCAGAGGCCATATGAGGATTATAGCTACACATTATGAGTTTGTGGGTGCCAGATCCATTTAATCCCTGGTATCTACTTGCACTTTGACGTGCCATATGAGGATTATAGCTACACATTATGAGTTTGTGGGTGCCAGATCCATTTAATCCCTGGTATCTACTTGCACTTTGACGTGCTAGGTTGATAGGAGCTGGGACCGAGCAATGGGAGCTCACCCTGTGGCAGGGATTTGAACCGCCGACCTTCCAGTCGGCAAGCCCTAGGCTCTGTGGTTTGGACCACAGTGCCACCCACGTCCTTAGATGCAAAAGTAGCAGACTGGAAAAACACACACATACACATACACACACTACACACACACACACACACACAGAGAGAGAGAGAGAGAGAGAGAGAGAGAGAGAGAGAGAGAGATGCCAGATCTCTGCTTGAATCCAAGGCTGTGACCATAGGCACCTGGTCCCAAGGGCCCTGGGTGCTGTGGCTTCCACAACATTTTAAATGAGGGGACCGGGCACCCACAAAGGGTGGTGTGGCTGCATATCCCGCCCCCCGTATGCATGCAACTATCATCATGTCCCCAGCATGTGCGAGTGACATCAGTGTGTTGACATGCACGTGCATGCCAGAGGGCATGATGACATAGCGCACATGCTCTGCATGCACTGATGATGGCACTCAGCCCCGGGCACCTGCAGTCATCCTGACTTGTACATCTTTCAGTATTGGGAAGGAGAAGAACCTTTTTCTTAGCTTAGTCTGACAGTCATCTTCTTGAAATATTGGATCTATAGGACTGAGACAATGAAATATCAAAGGTTACTTCCACTTTTCCAAATTCGGTCTGAGATTCTACTTCTCTGTTCATAAGCACAACTATCACTTCAATAACAGTCATCTTGTAGGAATTATCACTTTGTAGGAATTGTGTCTCACGGTAATATATGGAAAAAGTTACTGGATAGTGAGTATGTTGTGGATTACACTGTAAAGAAAGAAAACGAGGATCTGGCAAATAATAGCTGTTGAGCATAACCATGGGAAGGAAAGTGAAGGAGGCTCTCCTGGAAACTGACAAACACTTTAATCACTCCCATGTCGTTCATATTTCTTGAGCATAGCCTCTCTTGATTTTAGTACTGATTGCTATTCAAGACAATCAAGACAAGACCTTGAGTTGAGGTGAATTGTCATTTCTTCAGGAAACACATTGGCGGCCATGTCAATGCATCGGCTTCAGAAGAAACATTCCACAGGACTGGGCCTGTAGCAATAAAGGCTCAGCTTCTTGCCACTGTCAAAGGAACCTCACTAACTCAAGGCTCCAAAGCGCCCTGGGCTCTTTGGCATGCAAAAACCATCTGCTAATGCAATCCAGGCAGCTCCCTGCCACTAATTAATCAGTACTTCAGATCATAGTTTTTTGTTTATTTCATTGGTAGTTGGTGTCAGGGAGCAGCTGCAGGGAGTAGGGGGAATCTGGGAAAATTCCCCTACTACTTTACAAATATGAGGTGTTTCAATATATTGAAGACTCTTCTGTAAATGAATTTGTCCCTTCTCAGATCAGCTAGTCTGGATCCAAAGTCACTTAATTTGATTTGTTTGCTTGCTTCTTTTTGAGTTTCCTGGCAACCTGGATCTCCAAGTAGCCATGACACAAACTCAATTCTGAATAATCATAACCTTTAAAAAAATAATAAGCATGCAACAGTTACTTTCTAACAGTATGTGCCAAAAAAGAACTCTCACCTTTGAAAACCTGAATTTAGTGATTTGTTTAAAAAATGATACGATTTTGCTAAAGCCATGGCTCTTTTGTGGCAAATAAGCAATGATTTCTTGCTATTCTACTTAAATAAAAGGAGACCTTGCTTCATGAAGAAAAATGAAGAAACAAAATTGAATCTTACCTGAATAAGACTGATTGGTCTATTTTATTTGGGTGGTTGTAACAAGAGTTTGTCATTACAGGTGGCTGGAGAATTGCTGAATAGAGCCTTTCAATGGAGCCTTTTCCCACAATGAAAACAGCTGCTTTCTTCAGAAATGTGTGTGCCTAAACTTCTTTTCGGAATATGTTTTCCAAAGAGACAAAAGTTTTGTCCATATATTAAGAAGGGAATTCAGAGTGTATGAAGGCAAACTGAGGTGAACCACCCTGAAGCAGCTGATTTGCCACTGTCCATAGATGCATGTTAATTTGAGCCAGGAATCATCAAGGCAATTTAGTTTTCATAGTAGGAATATGCAAAGTAACTTTTGCTAATATGCAATCTCAACAATTCCATATCTTGAAATGAGGTTCAGGACTTCCAGGGTGAGGATCTAGATTCCCAAATAGGTTGAGGCTAGTCTCCTCTCTTTACCAACACTAAAATGTCAACTAAGGTGACCCATTTGTTTGACCCAGCATGACATTTTTATATAGCCTCAAAATGCAGCTGAGGGGATTTGCAGAGGAGGCCAGGAGTACAATGCTGAAAACAGGCCGTTTTGAAATCTTTGGGTGACTTTTAGAAAACAAACTAGCATCTCCTTTTGCCTAGCAGCCGGCAGATAAGACCGGCTATGATCAGAAACACCCCAGAGGATGTCAAAAGGGCAGCTGAGGCAAAATACAAAAGACCCAACAACAAGACCAAAGGGAGCTATTTGTGCACCTGCATTTTGGGTCTGCTATATTGTTTGCTAGCCTTTGAGGTTTCTATCAGGAACATGATTCTGCACTTGCTTGCATAGTCTATTGTTAGATACACAGAAGGGACTAGATTGTACCCTACATTAAAAAAAACCTAATGCAGAGGAACTGCCTAGTTTATTTTCCTTCATACATTCTTTTCATTACCCTTGTTATTGAATTGGTATACTCTAGCTTCCTTCTGATCATTTGATTTGTGGACCTTTGATTGACACACTGTTACACATGCAATGCATATTTTAATGTTAATAGCATAGTGAACAGGGATATATAATTGGTTGTTGGACCCTGTTATCGGTTTCAAAAATAATAATATTGGGGTCATCTATAAATATCCCTTGCTTACTTCAGAGTAGCAATAGTGAGTTGATTCCAACTAAGTTTTCCCACCATAGACCCACTGAAATTAATGAGCTAGGTTAGTCATGTTCATTAACTTCAATGGGTGTACTCTGAGTAGGTCTCGCATTGAGTACAGCCCAATATTGATAGTGATGGATCTGGATAACATTATTTAGATTGTGTTTATGTGTAATGTTTTGTGATAATGTGAGGCTTTGAATAAAGCCTAAGCAGCCTGATGTGAACTTCTTTGGATCTTAAATCAGGACAACTGGAAAGGTTTGGAAATTCGGAGCCATCCACTGTCCCACATGTTGCTGTGGCCAAGACAGCACATCCCATTCAGTCTGAAGGGCTCAGATTAGCAGTCAAATTCCTTTATTGCTTAGCTCATTTCATTTTGCACGATGTGATCTGAGAGTCTCATGATTTTATCAAGAGTCCAGACAGGCTCTTATTACACTCTAAATCTTTATTTTAAGAATTTCTGTTCTATCTTCTTGCCTAAAATTAGTTTAATTGATTGTCCTTTTCCACTCTAGTCAAGAATACTCACATACAAAATCAATCTGAGGTTCATATTCTCCTTCTATTTAATAGCTAAGGTCTGAACGCACCTGGGGAATAAACAGATTTGCTATGTCAATCCACTCACAACAGAATGGGAACCATTTTCCCCTCTCTCACTTTCAGGAGGTTACACCTTTACTGGGTTTTCTCTACAGTAGTACCTCAGGTAAAGAACTTAATTTGTTCTGGAGGTCTATTCTTAACCTGAAACTGTTCTTAACCTGAGGTACCACTTTAGCTAATGGGGCCTTCCGCTGCTGCCACACTGCTGCTGCACAATTTCTGTTCTCATCCTGAAGCAAAGTTCTTAACCCTAGGTACCATTTCTGGGTTAGCGGAGTCTGTAACCTGAAGCGTCTGTAAACTGAAGCATCTGTAACCCGAGGCACCACTGTATTTGTTGCTATTTGTCCCTGGCTGAGTTGAAGAGAAGTCTTTTCAAAGTCCACCTGTGTTCAGGATAACCTTGTAGCACAAGCTTCCCTCGGCCCAGGGCATTTATTTTGCCCCCTTCAAGTTTCTCCAGGGCCAACCCTTTAAACACACGTCATCTAGAAAAGCAATGTAGCATTTCTCCATTGCTTTGCTAGAATGTTGCTTTCAAGGTCTGTCCTTGGAGAAAGCTCTCTCTCTCTCTCTCTCTCTCTCTCTCTCTTGGTGTGTGTGTGTGTGTGTGTGTGTGTGTGTGTGTGTGCATGTGGCAGAAGTCCACTTTCCTCATGGGAAGGTTCCCTGTAGAGCTGGGTAATGTGTTAACACCCTGTACTTTATTGTAGGATGAATTGAGAGTGTTCTGATTATTAAAAAAGGGATTAGAAGAAGAAAGGCTGTGCTGCTTCTAATCAGAGGTATAGCTGTAGCCGTGTGGGATTACAAGAATCATACATCCTTTAGCTCTCCAAAGTAGCATTTGTGAAGTTAGTTCAAACACCATTAATTGTAGTGTCTTTTAGATCTATCCTTCCCTTTTCTTTGTTCCATGGTTTTAGAGATAAATAGGATACTTTCACTATCTTTTTAGAGATTCTTTGTTGGCATGTCTGCAGCCTGTCCACCATGTAAATGCTCTCCCAGTGAATACTGTCAAAGGGAAAGGACAAGAAGATGCAGAGAGAAAATGCTCTGGAAACAACTCATACCATTGTCCACCCAGAAAAAAGAGCAAGAGTTTCCAAGAAAAGAGTGGAAAATTAACAGAGAGTAATGCGGGGTTTAAGGCATCTTTCCCCATCCTGTGATGGGAGATATTTTGACATCAGTGGAAAGAGCCTGAGTCAATCCTGTGGTCTGGGTCACAATGGGCTGGCAATAGGTTGCTGGACAGGGCAGGGGGCTGATCCAAATAAAGTGCACTGGGCCCAGGAAATCCTTTTGGCATCCTTGCTCATATCTTGTTGAAAGGACTGTGAGTATTAGCACCAAGTGGCTGCCATGGGCAGAAAAAAAAAAGAGAGAGAGAGAGAGAGAGAGAGAGAGAGAGAGAGAGAGAGAAAGAAAGAGAAAGAGAAAGAGAAAGAGAAAGAGAAAGAGAAAGAGAGAGGTGATGGCCTTGTGTACTGCTTTTTGTGATGGTACTCACCAGTACAATTATAATCTGAACTGTTGGAAGTATATTGCTTCAGAAAGCGTGAGTAGCTGTATCCCTCACACAGATGGACCCTCTTCCACAACTTCTGACTTGTACAATACACTCCAATATTATTACAGTGGTACCTCAGGTTAAGAACTTAATTAGTTCTGGAGGTCCCTTCTTAACCTGAAACTGTTCTTAACCAGAGGTACCACTTTAGCTAATGGGGCCTCCTGCGCCGCCGCCATGCGATTTGTGTTCTCATCCTGAAGCAAAGTTCTTAACCCGAGGTACTATTTCTGGGTTAGCGGAGTCTGTAACCTGAAGCATCTGTAACCTGAAGCGTCTGTAACCCAAGGTACCACTGTATGGCTCTAGAGCAGGGTTTCCCAAACTTGGGGTTTTTTTGGCTGCTGTTGGACTACAGTTTCCATCACCCCTGACCACTGGTCCTGCTAGGTAGGGATGATGGGAGTTGTAGCCCAACAACAGCTGGAGACCTACGTTTGGGAAGCCCTGCTCTAGAGCAAGGGTGGGGGACCCTTGGCCCTTCAGATGTTGCTGGAGTCCAATGTGCCTCATCCCTGACCATTGACTATGTTCATCGGGGCTGATCTGAATTTTAGACTATCAATAGATGGAGGTCTAGATGCTCCCCGCTCCTGCCCTGGAGTCATACACTGTGCCAGCCCTCCATCACTGACCCTTTGATCTGTTAAATGAAGATGTGAGGAGTTAAGCATAGACCTTCTGTGTGTTCTGCCTCTAAGCTACGTGCTCTTTGTCAAGTACTTTGAAGCAAAGTTCTACGTCTTAGATTTGAAACCTTTAACTTTGAAGGACGTGTAAAAGGTAAGGCCATCATTCTCAAATGACTTGTGGCAGTAAAATGCTTTAGAGGCTTGTTTCTAAGGATGGGTGAACCTCTCTTCCTGTTTACTATCTTTGATGTCATTGGGTCGCTCTCTGTAGGGACCACCACATTGCTAAAAGCTTTTGCCACCTTTTTATTTTTGGTTTTTGATTATTATTTTTCCTGAAGACCAGAATTTTGAAACCAAAAAGGCTTGCAGCTAACTGACACAGATTGGATATTAGTGGGCTCTGTGTGGCATCATGATTAAAGACCCCTCACCCAAAAAGGCAAATTCTATTAGCATTCTTACTTTATGTTTATGTATGACTATCCTTATTGAGACATGGAATTGCTGGTAGCTCATTGAGATTGCAAGCCCCCATTAAACATTACTCATGGGTGCACTCATGGGTCCCTTCAAATGGGGTGGCTCAGAATATTGACTTGGAGGTGCAAGTCATTGGTTTAGCACTCTGGTGAGAAGCAAATGTGGAAAAAAGGTGTAAAATAAGTTAATGGAAAGCGAGGAAGAAAGAATCAAGGACAAGAGGACAGAGAGAAACTGAGAATGAGAGAGTACATGGTAGTGAGGTGGGGGGACATTTTACAAAGTTCCCAATCCAGGCATATCCAGAAATAATAAATATATGACCCTAAGACATGAATGGCAAATCTGTACAGATCTGTATGTGGGTGAGTGGGGGTGAAATATTTAAGTCAGTCAATAAACGTAAGACAAGCGATGTTAGATCAGACCAGAGGCCCATCTGGTCCAGCCCCCTTTTTTCATAGTGGCCAATCAGATGCCTATGGGAAGTCCACAAGCAGGAAACAAGCATAACAACACTTCACCATCCCCAGTAACTGATATTCAGTGGCACATGACCTCTGACACAGCAGACACAAATAGTCTTCATGACTAGTAAAAGCCACAATGAAATTAAAACCACACCACCTGCAGACTGAAATAAGTTTAAGATTGATTGATTCAAGGAATTGTTGTGCCCCTTCTTGGTGCAAAACGCATTTTGCAGCGAAACAAAGAAACGAAAATGGCTGCTCCCATTAAAAGCACACACACACACACACACACACACACATTATTTGTAGGTTTGGGAATCAGTTTACAGCAGCTCCTTGTAATACACAGCTTCTTGGGCAGGCTGTGTTGGCAAATGAAAGGTAAATGGCAGAGTCTTCTTCTCCTTTCTGTTCAAGATAGTTGGAAGGCTTTAGCTTGGAGAATATGCAATAAAATAATAGAAAGTGAAAATGTATCTTAAGAAGTTCAAAGGGCATATATCCCTCATCACCCATTAGAAATTTGGGGAAAGGCTTCCAGTTCAGATGTAGACACTCAGCCATAACTGGTCGTTTTCTGGACATTAAGCAGCAGTGACAACCACATGGAGATGTGTGATCACACTCAGTAACAGCCACATTGAGGCATGTTGTGTCACACTGAATATTTCTTCCCTTGTCAGAAGAACTGTGCTCTGAGGAAGGAAAAAGAGCAGCTCCTATGAAGAGCTTTCTCATTACTGCCAATCACACTGAAGTCTCCCCCAGAAGTCCAGCTGAACCAGCCTTTTAAATTTGACTCATTAAAATGGTATCTTTTTTTAAAAGGCCAGAAATAACTAAGGAAAATGACCCTTAATGTACATCTTTATTTCAGAAAACCGAGGCTGCATATTTGAATCCTCTCTTTAGTAGTACCACATCACTTCATCACATTCTGTGAGGCAATTAAGAAAAGTATCAAGATGCCCAATAAGCACATTACAGAGGTCAACAGGTCTCTGATTCCAACAGGATCAATATAGCCCCCTCACTTCTTTTAAAACTACAATCTTTCAGTCGTTTTAAAAAAGCAAACATTGCTTTTAAAAAAATAGTTTTGGTAAGAAGGAAACAAAACACTGCACAAAGATTCAATCTTTTACACAACCAATCCGGGGCCTTCCTGCGACTCGGCTGTGGGTGGAGGTACGTAACCAATAATGTTGTGGCATTATTTATCCCATTAACCCAATATTCTTGTGTTTGTGTATTTGTTTTGGGGAGCTGGGGGGAGCCAGGACCTCACCACGCAAATGGCAATGCTTAGGTACATAGCACTGTCCCATATGGGACTTCTTCAAGGGATTCAGATAATTTCAGATCATTAAACTTAACAACAGACATCCCTTAAAATAAACTTGAAAGAAATATTAATTTCACTATTTTCCAATGAACTAAACTGGGAGGAAGAAGATAGCAAAGCATTATTCTATATTAGCCAGAGAGAAGACTTTGGCCCAGTTCCCTGTTGCCTTGGTTAGAAGATCACATGCCATACCATACATGACACATAGCTAAACTATGTAATTCTCTCCCACAAGAGATAGCGGTGGCCACCAATTTGGATGGCTTTAAAAGATAATTGGGCAAATCCATGGAGGATAAGGCTATCAATGGTTACTAGCCACAGTGGCTATTCTCTGCCTCCATGGATGCTGGAAACTGCAGAAGGAGAGAACCCTGTGGCACTCATGTCCAGCTTTCAAACTTCCCACAGCCATCTGGTTAGTCACTATGAGAACAGGATGCTGGACTAAATAGGCTCATTATATGTCAAGACCGATGGAAACATTTACTGTCTCATTAGTGGCAAATATGTGCAATAGGACTTCATAGACAAGCCTGCTCTTCATTCTGTATCAGTCAGGCTTTTCCTAGAACAGCAAGGATTAGAAAACTATAAACGACAATTTCACAATGCCTTCACATTGGTATTAAAAAGCCCGAAGCTGTCAGGAGATAGTGGTGGAAGACTTTGCTGAACTGAAATGGCAAGAAAATTAGACATGGGTGAGAGCTTTTCCACTCACCTCAGATTAAGTTGAAAATGACCAGAGCTCCCCGCCCCCCCACACAGAAAAATAATATTGAAAAAGAACTCAGACTTGTTTTACCTAGCTATTCGGAGACTTGGAAAAATGGCACACTACTATCTTGTCTTCAAGACCCCTCTTATGCCAACCCCACTTCTTGAAATACTCTCCACTCCCCTTTCCATTCTTTTGTTCTTCATCACCATGAACAACACACCAGGGTGCAAAGTATGAGTCATGGCAGTTGTTTCTCTCTCAAGGGCTACTACGGTGTCCCATAGACCCCTTTGCTGTGCCTAGGCATGGTGGTAATGAGAATGCCAGAGGGAAAGATCAAACATCCCTCCTCTTTACTTCATAGGCTTGCCAGGTAAGAGAAGAGAGGGGAAGAGGATGCTTTGGGGACTGAGATTACCAAAGAAAGCAATTGGGAGGGTGATGGCTGTGAGAATGGAATTGGAGATAAATTGGGAATTCCACTTTGGCTCAGGGTTTGTTTTTTAAGATGGCCATTTCAGGCAGATTTTTTTTATGAGCCCCTGATTTTTTTCATTGGAACTGGCTTGGGAAAACTTGGCTGCCAACTCTAAAGAAAATGCCATTCCCTTCCTGATTCACTTTTCCTTGAAAGATTTGGAGTTGCCATAACTCTGAGGCGCTAAATGGTTTCAGAAAGCCGAGTTCCATGAAGCAATAATGATAAAAAACCATTGCAGATTTCTTTAAAGGTTGCACAAAGGAACAATGATGACCTTCTTACGTAAATGTTCCCTGCTCCTAGACAAGGTCTTGAAATGCTAAGAACAGAGGTCCAAAAATTGCACTTGACTCGGTGAAGCAGCACAAATGGATTGTTTACTATACACCAGACTGTTTAAAACAGCTGTGCAGACTTTGATTAAACTGCCAGAATTGAAACATCTGTTGAAGAGTTAGGCGAACCGGTATCCCTCAACCTCAGTTCTCAGTCTGTAAAATGGGGATTTTAAAAATATACAGCTGACATTAGCCTGCATTACAGATACTTACGTGTTTAATGCATGGTTTTAAACAAGAGAGACAAAGAAAAGACAACTTTCTAATATGAGAAAAAGGCATGTGTGGATTGCTTTCAACTAGAGTTTATTTTTCTGCTTTTTTAGTTATTTGTAGGTAACATGATATGTATCATGGACTCTATTGTGAACATGTGTCCTTCCAATCTGAGGAAGAGGAAGGGGCAGGTTTAGCTGGTCAGAATAATTTAAATAACTCTGTACAAGCTGGAGTTCCTAATGCAATATGTTCCTCAGCCAATGCCTGACCCAGCCAAGATAAGCAAGATAAGCAAGATAAGCAAGTGGTCCCCCTACCCATTCTCTAAATAGCTGCAATGGTATTTCATATTGACTATAACACATATGTTTTGTGAGTCAATGAAGACTTGGAGTGCACCAAAGCACACAAAGTTTCAGGACTGATCCTGCTGTGGAAGTGCATTGATTGCATCTATATTCCATCTGCAGTTTTCTTGCTTGGGTTGGTTCTAGCAGGATCTGACCTGAAAAGGACAGAGGCGGATTTACTAGTTTGCTCACACTGGGCATGGAGCTTCAGGGGCACTGCTGGGAACACCACAACTAGGATTACCATACTTGATATTTTATGTATTAGTGTAAAATCACAATACAGTGGTACCTCTGGTTACAAACTTAATTCGTTCCGGAGGTCTCTTCTTCTCTCTCCTGAAACCATTCTTAACCTGAGGTACCACTTTTGCTAATGGGGCCTCCTGCTGCCTCTGCACGATTTCTGTTCTTATCCTGAGGTAAAGTCCTTAACCTAAGGTACTACTTCCAGGTTAGCGGAGTCTGTAACCCAAAGTGTTTGTAACCCGAGGTGTTTGTAACCCGAGGTACCACTGTACTGTTAACAGACTCAAACATACCAGGAAAATATAGGAAAGGTTGTGGCATATAGAAAGCAAAATCCTTGCATTTCAACCTGGTGGTTTGAAGTTTGATATCCTAGAATCCGCACAGACCTAAATATCATGGAGAGGGCAGTATTTCTGGAAGCAACAATTTCAAAATGCCAATTCAGATCAATAAATTCAAAGGTACACAACAAGGCAGTGTCGCTTCTGGCTATGGGAAATACAGCTTCTGTTTGCTGAAGCATTTAATCAAGAGGCTCTAGGAGTAACTGCATTGAAATTAATTTTGACAACAATGACGACGACGACGACAACAACAACAACAACAACAACAGCAGCAGCAGTCCTTAAAGACAGTATAGCTGACTGGGCCCCTCTTCCTTAGTCCCTTATAGTACCGCTGAAGAGGGAAGAGTATTTGTGTTGGTTGGAGTGAGATAAAAGGATCACACTAATTAGTGCCAATTAGTTTCTACAAAGCATTGGAGTTCAAATAAAAGGTTTTGCAATCAAAGAGTCTTGCAACCATTTCTGAGACTACAATGAATTAAAGAAATCCTTAGCTTAAATCTCAGTCCCAAATCACTCATGCTGGTTTTCTAACTTTGGGTATTGTGTGTGATATATTGATCTCTCTCTCTCTCTCTCTCTCTCTCTCTCTCTCTCTCTCTCTCTCTCTGCATATGGACATCTGGTGAAAAGAGGGTGGTTCACCTGCCACTTTTTGGGGGGTGATACAAGGTAGTCCTTCTATTCTTCTATTGAGTTTAAATGTACAAATGTTGCTTGGATATGCATTTAATTTCACTAACACACACACTCACACACACACGTATGTATATGTATATATATATATATTTACAAATGCCCATAAATGGCACCTGCACCTCTTTTACACTGGATGGACCTGCAGTACAATGAGAATCAAATAGTCTGGGACAACCCCTTTTAGCCTACCCACTCATTGTCTCATATAATTGGTAATTGTGGCTGATGTTGAAATATTTGAGCATATTTGTGTTTTGAGGGCATCACTATGTCACTGTTTTTCATTAAACTGTGAAGATGACAAGTCACTATTCCACAAGCCACTAGGACTCTAGCCTTTCAGCTTCTGTCTCCAGAATACTTCACTAACCATCCTTTTTTCCTGTGAAATCTTACTCCTCTTTATATTCTTATGTTATTGGAGCCCTCCTTCTGTAGGATGCACTTTAACATCTGGGCTTATATTTGGAATGCACTGCTAATGCCTGAAGATGATTAAAATGCCCACTGAAGTGAATTGAAAGGTTTTTGTCTGAGTTAGATTGATTCCTTGGTAGGCAGTATGATCTTTGTCTAGTTATTGTCATTTTTCTTAACATAATCATAATTGCATTTGTTGTACCAAGAGCTTGTACACACACATTACACTGTGCACAGCATTTTCCTGGAGTAAATTACTTTCTATGCTGCATGCTTGCCATCTGTCATGGCCTGAGGTTTCCTACTTACCGTACCTCCAGCATTTCTTACAGCAGCACTCCATCTTCCTAGAGGTAAAAGCAATGATTACTTCTTAGTATAGCAACCTAAGGCTGGCATGTATTGAATTACTGATGAGCCACCAGTAATTCACAGATCTCTGCCGTGCCTTTAGGCCAACATTTCAAGGCTACCAGCCTCTGGATTAATCAAGCTAGGGGAAAATCAGTCAAAATACTTTCTTGGCATAAGTGATTTTAAAAGTGCAATCAATTTTTTTGTAGAAGATATTCATATTTTAAAGCAGGGAGGAAGAAAACATTTGACAGATGGCCACCAGAAATTTGAATGCAGTTTGTAGATAAAGTGCCTCTGAGGACTGGATCTACCTTCTGGAAGGAACATGAAAGTCTCTCAAGCACCAAAGACAAAGTCTTCTCTGACATCCACGAGCCCTTGCCAATGAATGTACACAAGCCAAAGCCATAGTACACTATACCACAAGAGGGAGCAGGTTCTCCACAGAAGGTGCTTATGAAACAAATGGCTCTCAAAGACAAAACAAGTAAGCCAAGCCATATGTGACAGAAGAAAGTCAAGGGGAGCAATGAGAAACCAGCTTGACCTAAAGTCTCAAATACAGGATAGATAAAAAGAAGTGAACATGTGGACTCGGCTCTCACAAGATGTGGTGATGGCAACCAACTTTGGATGGCTTTAAAAGGAATTTACTCAAATTTTCATGACTGTGCGACATGATATAAGACTGAGCTGAAAGTGCAAGAACTTTGAAGGCAGAGCAATCTTTGGATGAAGATCTCTGCAGCACCCAAAGGGGCAGTGGGAAGTTTCAACATCCTCCTATTGCACCGTCTCTATGTACTACTAGGCTGGCCACTCATTAGTCAGAGCAACTACCTTTGGCTACTATATTGCTGCAGGGCATGTGTGAATGTGCTGTTTGACTGATAGCTCTAGAACATATAAAAATGAATAAACACTTTTGAAAACTGGTGCCAGTGCTTTAGTTTCTGTTCACTCCTACTCTGATCCCAGGCTAAATTCATGACAACTGGTCCTGCCTCCTTCTGCAGAGGGACTGGGGAACCTTTTTCAAGAGTTACATGCCCTCATGGGCAACTTTCTTGGGGCTGAGGTTCCCCAGTCTTGCTCTGGGGAGCCAGTGTGGTGTAGTGGTTAAGAGCGGTAGACTCGTAATCTGGTGAACCGGGTTCGCGCCTCTGCTACTCCACATGCAGCTGCTGGGCTCCTTGGGCTAGTCACACTTTTTTGAAGTCTCTCAGCCCCACTCACCTCACAGAGTGTTTGTTGTGGGGGAGGAAGGGAAAGGAGAATGTTAGCCGCTTTGAGACTCCTTCGGGTAGTGATAAAGTGGGATATCAAATCCAAACTCTTCTTCTGCATCTCTTTAAAAATGTGCCTCGGAAGCCATTCGACATCCGAGGCACGTTCGAAAATGGAAGCATTTACTTCTGGGTTGTCGGAATTCGAAAGCCAAAACGTTCGACAACCAAGGTTCCACTGTACATATAATTTAGTGGCAGGCAGATCTAAGCACTTTATTCACTGCTCACAATAGCAGATCTCCAGAAGACGGAGCCACTAGGATCTTATTTTCTCTAGCTGGTCATCATCCACGAACCTGGCCAGAAGCGAGTACTGCCATTCAGCGGTGGAGGAAGCTGCTCGGGCACCTGGGGTGAGACGCCCATGGGGTGGGGCACACCACAGGGCCTCCAGAGTCTGCCCGCCTCCTCCCACTCAGCTGCCCTACAGCTGGGGGGGGGTAGGTAGCCGGCGGACTGTTTCGGCAGCGCGGAGGCTGTGCGTGCCCAAGCCACCATGTCTCTCCCAGGAGAGACGCATGGCTCGGGTGCGCTGCAGGCCCTGTGGTGAGTGCAGCCCGGCATTTTGTCATCCCCCTCCGTGGTGACACCTGGGGTGGCCCACACCCACCGCACCCCGTTCCTCCACCCCTGCTGCCATTGGCTGACTCAGCGCTTGCCAGGTGACAGGATTAGAGGCTTCACCTGGATCTTGACAGCTTCAGACTTTAAAATAGAGTATCTGTTTGAACAACTTATTGTAAGAGGGAAGACCAAGTCCTGGACCTGTTTTCTCATCTGGCTGCTTCAAGTCTGCCAGCCTGAGTCTCAGCCAGATTTACTGCTTGTCCAACGCAGTCAGGGCTCTGCCAGACATAACATGGATTTGCCTTTTAATTCCTAAGGATATGAAGATGAAATGGCCTTTCCTTCCTCTCAAAATGATTCTAATGGATATCCTTCAATGCTTGTCTTTTTTATTACTGCCAATTTTAATAAAGGAGTCATCACCAGAGATTTGTCGATCATGCTAAATGCAGCCCAGGGCCCTCCTTTGGGAGGAAGTGTGGGATATAAATTTAATAAATAAAAAAAATAAGATGGAATGCCAATTAGCTACTTGAAATATGTGGCCCTTTTCTGATCAGCTTACAAAATTACATTGATTTTAATTTTTATGAAATGATTGTTGCCAAAGCCCATAGTCAACATCAGCAATAAAGCACGTGGCTTAAGAGCCTTTTGCAATTCAGCCCTGCGATGACATCCATGATAAATGCATCCACCAATAAATGATAAATGATCCACCAATTCTTAATATAGTTTGAAAGAAGACACAGCAAATGAATCCAAACCTTTCCTTCTGCACTGTCTATTCTGCAAAGAATACTTTGGGGAATGGAAGAGGGGAGGTGATGTTTAAATGTACAATAATGATCAGTGGTGTAGTGGCAAATTTTGAAGTGCAGGAGTTCATCGTGATATTGCCTGCCTAAAAGCTATCAAAAGCTGAAGAACAGTCAAAAATTGTAGTGGGGCTCTCTGGCAGATAATGGCATTCCTCCTGCTCTGAAAAAGCATCCTGCAGCTGTGCCCCCCTCCCACGGCATCACTCATAATAAGAAATGGTGTAGAAAAGTCATACTTGGAAGTACAGTACTTAACAGCCACAGAAGATGATCCCTGAGCTGATAAATGAAAGCCCCATTCATGCATGATTCAACACTGAAACGTGTTACAAATACATTAAAATGTTGTTACAAATACTGAGCTTTCAATGAGAAGATAATTAAATGCTTAAAAACAAATGGCTATATTCCCGAATAAGTAAAATATAAAGGCAGCTTTACTCTGAAAAATTATTTGGCATATTTTAGTACATCATCAAGATGGGTAATAATTCTCGCATGTCAACTGATTAAGAATGCCTAGCTTAATCATATGCCTTTTAACTAATCAATCAGTTAAATAATTATATTTAAATACATTTGAATATTAGGAAGATGATAGATAGTTAGGATTGCCTGAAGAGTTGTAGGATTATCTAAAACCATCTAGTGAGAAAATGAGATAAGTGTGAGGTTGTGTAATTTAATAATAAGGGGCAGTGCCCCTCAACTTCTCAATGAACAGCTGATTTGTGACAAAGTATCTATCTGGGCATATGCACACACAACTCCGGCTGTTCCAAGTGCATGAATTTCAAATAGAACACTTATGTAGATGGTCTGTTGTGAGCAAGAAAAAGAGTATGCTCATTTGCTGTACAATAAAACCACTGGAGAGGACAAAGAGCTTTTTATTAACTCTGCTCAGAAGTTTATGACTACCAATATTGCTTATTGATGTGTGGGGATTCCCTCCCCTCTTAAGTTAGTGCTGCAATGCTTCTCACAGGCCAGGAAACCATTCAGATGAAATGCGGCCTTCCAGAATACAGTTTTAAATTCTGGAAATTTGCATAACTAACCGCAAAGGCTGTGTGCATCCGTTAGCTTAGCCAAAGAGACTTCATTGCAGCATGCCATTCATCACTGACCTTAGTCCAATTCTAATTGTTTAAATGTGCATCTGTTCTTTTAATGAACTGGGTTAGGGATGGATTAAATGGAGAGCCACAACATCATTAGCTCTTTCACAGCCAAAATATAATATTGCTGCTGACACACCATGTCCTATAAATTAGACAGTTTTGTGAAAGGCTAGTTTACAGGCAATGACATGTCCACATCCTATTGTATTTTGGCTGTAGATAGGCTACAGGTTTTGAGACTCAGATTAATTGATCCTTAATTCTTCTATTTGACGTGTTCTTTTTATTTTTTATTTGTTCCTGGGCATTCAGTGAAAGGATAATTAAGGCAATAAATAAATATATAACTCTTTTCAGTGCAATCCTTTACTCAGAACTAGGGCTGCATTAAAAGCTTCATTGCACCAGACTGGTGGGTTAGATGGGGCAAAGATGTCCCTCAGTCCAGCCCGTTGAGCAGCCCCAGCATCACTTCCCTAGCACAGAGATTCTCATTCATTCTGCTGCACGTGTGGGTAGAACTCTGTTGGGGCAGGGAGGAGCCTCAGCCCCACTGCTGTCATGTGAAGGCACCAGCCCTGATTCAGACCCCCTTGCTGCACCATCTCCAGATCCTTTGCCTTCCAACCAAGCCACTGTGAATGGCAGCACTGAAGATTTGGCAGCAACCCCACTAATCCACAAAGCCCTGGCATTGACCTGCCGGGTTTTGGATTGCAGCCTGAGTTCCATTGTTTTGAATGGGGTTTATTCTGAGATAAGTTTGCATTGGGTTGCAGCCTATAAAGCAGTCAGCTTTATTGTGAAGTTACTGGCATATACCATATTTTTTGCTCTATAAGACTCACTTTTTCCCTCCTAAAAAGTAAGGGGAAATGTGTGTGCGTCTTATGGAGTGAATGCAGGCTGGGCAGCTATCCCAGAAGCCAGAAGAGCAAGAGGGATTGCTGCTTTCACTGCGCAGCGATCCCTCTTGCTGTTCTGGCTTCTGAGATTCAGAATATTTTTTTTCTTGATTTCCTCCTCCAAAAACTAGGTGCGTCTTGTGGTCTGGTGCGTCTTATAGAGCGAAAAATACGTACTTGATAACTGCATCTTGGATATCACTGTGACTATAACCTTATCCTGTGCCAGATTTAGGGTGGTGTGGGCAGTTCCTTCACACAGGGTGTTGAGCTGAGGGGGCCCAAAATTGAGAAGATCCATAATTGAGAAGATCTATTTCGGGATGGCAAATTTTGGCCTTGCACAGGGCGTCATATTATGGAAGATTACCAAAGTCCTGCCTTATCCACATCTTCCCCCTCATGCATGGGGGGCGTGGGCATGGAATATGACAGTGCTCCCTCCCTGTACCATCTCTGGTGTATTGCCATCTTCAACATGATGGAGAAGAAGATCAGAAGTGGGGAAGTTTGCTCCAGAAGCCTGCACAATCAAGGTTCTGAATCACATGGGGTACAATGTAAATGAGTACAGCAGACATTCTGAGTTAAGTCATATTCAATTTTGTGGTCAGATCTCAACCTGAGCATCTTCTGGTCCTCAAATTTGCACATCTTTACCAATATACATTGGATAATTTGAAAGATATGTGACACATATTTGTTTTTAGCCAATGTCGTCATAGGACTTTTTTTAGAAACATGAGGTGTTAACAAAGAGAAAAATAAAAACACATGATATGAAAACTTTTCAATGACTTATAAAAATGCAAAAATTGTACACAATTTAAATGCTTTCACTTTATTGAACCAGGGAAGCCTCCAAAAATCCCTCTCATCTTTCATTTCATTCTTTTGATGTGCCAAACTGAAGATTTGCTCTTCCATATCAAAGCTCCAAGTTGCACTTGCTTAAAAAGCACAACACAACCTGAAAACATTCAAATATGCACCTTTTAAACTTTTATAAGTCATAGAAAAGCTCTCAGAGGCAAATAGAATATTAAATAAAAATATTTAAATCAACAGCTCAGATTTTCAAAATGATTGCTCTGACTAAAAACATGTCATTTTCATATGTATTTAAAACAATCTTACAGTCACACTACAATATTATATGATTTGTCTTTGCCTTATAGTCTCATGAAATTTTAAGAAGAATGTTGTGAATTACAAAAATATGAATTAATCATGAACAAATAGTATGTGACTGGTAGATTTACTGTTCTTTAGTGCCCCCTGTGACAACTGTATAAAGTCATGTTGGTATTGAAATGTGTTTGCCATTCCTGTGATTTACAAAGGGCTAAGGAACGGTAAATAAATATTACATGAAGCTGAAGGCTCGGATAATAATCTTATTGCAAATTCTCAGAAGGAGACAAATTAGCTATGCCAACAATATATGCAAAATGGTAGTATTATTTATTCTGCGTAATTGAGTACTGAATTTCTGCTTAATACAGGATTCAAATTATGCCATGAATATTGATGCATATATTCCATTTAGGACAATGACGTTCTTAGAGCAAATGCAGCAACATCAGCAGAGCTTATTTCACTGACTGGCAGACTGAGATAAATGCACAAAACCTCCCAAAAGAATAGTGGGTTAGATCAGATTTCATGTCATGGCTACTTTAACTCCCATTGATGTCAGTGCATTACTCTAAGCATGACTAAGTCTGAATCCAACACAATATTTTAATATCTTAGTTACATCATCATCATCATCATCATCATCATCATCATCATCATTACCATTATTAATCATTTCATTTATATAGCTTCACATCAGTAAGCAGCGCTGAGGGGTGACTTTCAAACAAAACAGTGCTAAAATGCAGTATCTCATGATTAAAACCAACCTGTGAAATTAAAGGCAATAAAATATTTTCATTACTACAGAGATGGCATTAAATAGCCTCCTATTAAAGCACAATTAAAAAGACTGGGTAAATATAAAGATCCGCACCTGCCATTGAAAATACAATTGAGAAGGCTCCGGGTCAGTCTCTCCAGGTCACCTTGGTAGCCGCTCACCTAAATTCACTTGGCCAGGACACCTGAAGAGGATCTGAAGGTTTGGGTAGGCATATATGGGCAGAGGTGATCTTTCACTTCATATTTTAGGCTCAGTGCTGTTCCTGGCTTCGTATTTGGGTCTCCCTGTGTTAGATTTATACTATATTACTGTCATCAATGAGTTACACTCTATTGCATGAGTTGTTCCATTGTCAGGAGTTCATAAGATTCTGATGGGATAGTGATGAAACCAATGGGCTATTTTATCCTTGCACAAGTAGTGACATCACCAAAATACATATTTGCTTTGGTCAAAATATAAACTTAACCAGTCTGAAGTGCTTGCCTGCATTATGGATTTCCCCTAAAATTTCTTCTTCACCTTGAATTTCATGTTTGCCTGTGCTATATAACAGATATCCTGTCTCTTGACCATCAGGTTCTCAAAGCAGCTTACAAAATAGGCAGATTGGGAATGAGAGATGAATAGAGAAGCCTCTAGTGAAAAGTTTATGTAGGTGGAATGGAAGAAACTGTTTGGGCAGGAGTTGGCTGGAGGGTCTGCAGGGGACAATTTGGCACCAGCCATCGGATCCCATTATATTGATGGTTTCATGATAGAGGCTGAATTCTGGATTTGGGGTTCAGTGTGTTAAGCCTAGTTCTGAAATGAGTCAATGGGAACTCACCTGTATACTCCCTCCCAGTATAACATGAGAACTGATCTAGCTACCATACCATACCATACCATACCATACCATACCATACCATGCATCTTTCTTTATAAATCATTGTGGAATACATTGTGGAGTTTTCAATATTAGACTCTGCTATTCTCACCAACCTTTTGGTATTCATCAGCTATCTATACCACCACTCCATAGCATGGTAACTTTTAGCCACAGTGCCATGTATTCTGCAGGTTGTGTTAATGATCTGAACACTGTGGATCACTGTGACTGATATCTTTAGCACACAATCCCATCTTCCTCATTTTGTCCTGTTGCAACTGTGTGCTAAGAAAACTGAGCCAACTCCTGACACATACAGTGAGCCAGCTTAGCATAGGGGCACAATAAGTAAAAATCTGTGGAGTTGAGTAAAAAGTGCAACTGCCATGGCAAAAGAGGGTTGTGTGAGAGAGAAAATATTTCAGGGTTATGTCCCATAAAAGCCTGTTGCTCTTTCATGCCTGAGAACAGCATTATGTACAGCACATATCTTAGTTTACTCATTTTCAGTTTTGCCTCATGCTTGGCCCCTGCTCTTCCCTTTTTGACCTATGAGCATAATTTTGTTTTCTTTGCTAACTTATGACAGGTAAGAAGGACAGGAACATAATCATTTTCTTTTCTTTCAATCTGATTCAACTTTAGGGTATAAAACAAAAGAACATTGTTTTTTCCTGTGAGAACAACCAATCTTGATGGGTCTTTTTCTTTCTAAAAGGCAGCTGGCAAACATGAAGCCTTGTTGTTGTTGACTGTTATTTAAAATGAAACCTGCCAGCAGACTCCCGCAGGAATAAGACATTCTTCTTCTCTTTAACCCCCAACCAATTATCTCCTTAATAGAAGAGTCTCTAGAACACAGAAATGTGTTGCTTTGAGAATTTGCTTTAAAGCCTCTTCGAAGGGGTTTTATTGGGGGGGGGGGAGGGTTTCAAAAGCATTCCCAATGACAGCTTTTGATAGCAGTAGGTTAGCAGAAAAGTTTTTTTAATTGTGCACATTTCCATTCTAATCATCTAAATTAGAATATAACAACTAAGCATAGCCTAGGCTGGATCCAACCACCTGGCACTGTCTCCTGCTGTGGCCCTGGTATTTATCACCATGTCAGAACTACCCATCATTGATATACATATCTACACACATTTATCTAACACAGGAATAGGGAAGCTTTTTTCAGACTAAGAGTCACAAGCATCTTTGCGGGGACCAAATGCCAGTGACGGGCATTGTCAGAGTGGGCAGAGCAATGGATATGCCTTTTACCTTTGTACAGTTGGGTAGATTCCAGTCAGGCAAAAGCTAGCCATTTTGAGACACCTGCATATCTCCGTCCTCCATCCAGGCTAGCAAGAGGCATTGTCACACTCCAAGGACATGGAAAGCAGAACTAGAGTAGTCACCCCTCTGTTGGTCCCCACTTGTTCAGTCAACATGGTGTTGGGATGCCTTCATGTAGGGCTTATATAAGGATCTTTGCTCCTCAAATAAAGTCTAGAACCTGGAGCTGGAATGATGGGCGATATAGGGGCTCTTGATGATTTTGGAAATTGTTGAAGCAGGGTGTCTGCTGCTTGGGAGCTGTCCTGGGTACTACAGAGTATATATTGGACCTTGATTTTGTTTCTTGTTTTATGATAATTTTTCAGTTTCTGGTTTAGGGTTGGACACCACCCTGTTTCTCAAGTGGACTACTCTTATTCTCTGAAAGTATGTTCAGAAAGTTCTGCTCAGACTCCCCACGGACAGGTCTGGACAGTTTTATAGCGTTACATTTTCTGTCATACGTATTCAGATAAGAAATATATATGTTTGGCATCATTGAAATGCAGCAAGCTGCTTTCTAATTTGGAGCCAGTGAAATTAATAACCTGTTGGCACACACCAGATTGCTTCATAGAAGCCGGTCATTTTGCTTGCTTATTCAATACAGCACTGATTGCAGACTTGATTAAAATGTATGCTTGCTTGCTTAATATGAGATTAGTGTACTTACATTCGTCACTCAAATGTTTGAGCCGAAGAAGAGCAAGGTATGCTAGGGTTGTATATAACATTAAGGAAGTGTATTTTCAGCACCCTTAAGAAAAGCATGTCCCGAACAGTGTCACTGAAATAGTGAGGAAGTGAGTTTTTAGGCATAAAAATCACTTTGTCTCCCTACAACTCCCACATAACCCAAGCATACTGGAATTAGTTATGTTTCTGCCAGCTTCACATTGTTGATAATAATCGATCAGCAGCTGATTCCAACTGTGCAGAAAGAAGATGAGATTTCCCTCCCACATTCAAATATCCTTGTCAAGTAAAAAAGATAGATGAGTATTCCACAAATACTTTTCCTAGTTGGGTTTGGAAGTCCCTTGCAGCCTTCTCACATCCATTCAGCTCCTCCTCTGGCAGTAGAAGGAAGTCAAGAGAAGAGAAGTCACAGAAATACCCTTGTTCTTCCCTTCCAGAAACCAATCAATTCCAGAGAGCGAAAGGAATAGCAGAAACAGCTGTGATGATGGATATGAATCTCTTTGTGGGTATATATAGCACACAGCCAGTCATAGCTCCTCCTGGCACCCCAAAGCTTAATGGACATGGGAAGTTCAGACTGTTGTATGAATTGCTTCAATTGCTGTGCTATAGTCCTCCCTCCCTCACTGCACAAGGACAAATCCTCTTAACAGACCAATCCTACGTCCATTTGCACTGACCGAAAAGCTTTTAGGACAAGATATTAATATCCCCATTGCCACAACAATGCTGTAGTTTCATCTCCGTGCACTAGCACTGCCCCTGCTACTTTCACTTGCATCTTGAGTTGTCAACCTTTGTGTTAGCTGTGTGATCATATTGCATCACTAAGTTACACCTTAAGTCAGCCTTGTATTTAGCAAGTTGCCTGGTTGTCATAGGTGACAAGGCAGGCAAGTGAGAAGGTTGGCCGAGGAGGAGAAGATTGCTTCATGGCTCCTCCATAAACCTGGAGTAGCTTCCATTTCCATGTTGACCACCAAGCAGAGCCAGTGTGGTGTAGTGGTTAAGAGCGGTAGTATCGTAATCTGAGGAACCGGGTTCACGTCTCCGCTCCTCCACATGCAGCTGCTGGGTTACCTTGGGCTAGTCACACTTCTCTGAAGTCTCTCAGCCCCACTCACCTCACAGAGTGTTTGTTGTGGGGGAGGAAGGGAAAGGAGAATGTTAGCCGCTTTGAGACTCCTTCGGGTAGTGATAAAGTGGGATATCAAATCCAAACTCTTCTTCTTCCCTCTTCCATGTCCAGCATAGAAACACAGGCTACTCTCCTCTTAGCAGGCGAGTAAAAAAGTTGCAGGATAGTAACTTCTGTGGACTTATTTATAAGGGAGCCCCAATCATTTAAACAATCTGTATGATAAAACTATGTGTTGCATGCCTGGTTTTTATCATTTTAAACAATCGAAAAATATAAATAGTGGCATAAATATAATTGCATTGCAGAAATTAAAAGCTCAAATATGCACATTAGATCAAAATCTGGATTATAGAACCCATACACTATAGTTTAGCTATAGATGGGTAGGTATAAGATGTAATTTCCTTCATGTCCTGTATACATGGAAACAGTGTGCCTAAAAAACTCCCATCAGATGTCGCTGGAGGCCAAAACTCAACACCACATTCTCTTTAATATGTTTGTTTAAAAGGGAAGAAATCTAATGAATGCTTCATTAAACATATGGTAAGCTTTGGTTCCCTGGGTAAGGATATGAAATCCAATAAGCAAATTGAGCTGCAAGTTTTGGATGAACACAAATGCTTATTAATATACCTTGTAGCTGAACTCAAGAGAACAATTAAATGAATTCATATTGGAGAGAGATGAACACAGAGTGATGTCTACAGGGTGTCTTTTATTTCGTGATAATAAACCTAGGTCCTGATCCAGAAATAGTCACATATAACAGTGCAGACCTAATTCAAGACAGTGGCCAATGATGCTCATTCTTAAAACATGTCCTTATGATGAATAGAATGGAAATAAATGGATCTCAAAGCACTTAACTTTGCCTGGATTGAGCCTTATATTTGAAAAGTCTGTCTGCTACTTCACACAAAAAAAATTTGTGCTGTATTATTTCACGGATAACAAGTCTGGCAGATAATAACTATAGACGCTAGCATAGTCCAAACGAAGGCAGGCAAAGGTCACAGGCTGACCAGGAATGCCTTCATGTGTTATCTTAATACTATTATGACTGAGTTACTGAGCAAGAAAAAGGGAAAATGTCATTCTTGACAGCAACATATGTTCAGCTTCAGGCTCTCGTTCTCAAAATCATTCTATACTTCTAATGCAGAAAAAGAATAAGTATGGAAAGATTTTATGTTTCTCTCTCAGATTGGGTAGGACAGAGCCAAAAGAGTCTGAAGGGTGGCAGAAATGGGGTCACAGCTCACAGGTCATGTTTTTATTTCTTAAAAGAAGCTGTGTGAGAATGCTTACCAGCCTAGATGAGTCATAGAGAAATGTTCAACTTGTTTTTCTTCTCAAGAAAGGCTGTGGATAAACCATATAGGCAGATTTTATGTCTCTATTTTTCTCTTTCCTTCCATTTATAGGAGCTAGGATACAAATTAAAGCAACAAACACTAACACAAAAGAATGGATAAAGCCTCTTGCATCTGGCATGTGCAAGTTTTAGAAGGAAGAAACCCTGTAATGGCCACGTAAGGAAAGAGGCCATTTGTTGTTTAGTCGTTTAGTCGTGTCCGACTCTTCGTGACCCCATGGACCAGAGCACGCCAGGCACTCCTGTCTTCCACTGCCTCCCGCAGTTTGGTCAGACTCATGTTTGTGGCTTCAAGAACACTGTCCAACCATCTTGTCCTCTGTCGTCCCCTTCTCCTTGTGCCCTCCATCTTTCCCAACATCAGGGTCTTTTCCAGGGAGTCTTCTCTTCTCATGAGGTGGCCAAAGTATTGGAGCCTCAGCTTCACGATCTGTCCTTCCAGTGACCACTCAGGGCTGATTTCCTTAAGAATGGATGTGTTTGATCTTCTTGCAGTCCATGGGACTCTCAAGAGTCTCCTCCAGCACCAGAGGCCATTAGAGTGGTGTAATGTTAGACTGTTGGACTAGGACCCGGAAGACGGTTGGACTAGGAACTGTTGCAATAAGCAATAGTCTTTAATTAATACCCACTGTACTGGTAGGGAAAAGCCAATGAAAACTGAATGTAGGTAAGTTAGTTTCTTGCACCTGCTCCTTAACTCCTTGCTTCTATTGTCTGATGTTGTTAAGCAAAGGATGCAGTTTGAACTTCACAGAGACTGAGCCCCAGTAAGCATAAAGAAAGAAGTTCTGCCAGAAGGGGGTTGGAATTTGGAAGAGGTACTTAGGAGATGCACAACCTGGGGGGGGGGGGGCGCTAGGGGCGCCTTGGAAGATGGCGGATATTAACATCTATCCAGCCCGCACGAGGTAATTAGAGGCTGATTATGGGGAGTAAATCAGTCTCCCTTCATCTCTCCAGGGGGGAGAGATGCAGTTTTCACCCGCTGTTGCCATAAATCACCCCCGAGTTCGGAAGAAGGAGGGGGTGAGGCACTGGGTGCACAACCCTCGGCAGGCCTCGGAACTCCTCCGAAGCTGCTTCCAGGTACAAAACTAGTTGCGTTACTTAAAAGGATAAAAATTGCTGAAAGATAACGCAGATGCTTCAAGAGAGGCAGGAGGTTTTTATCTGCTATCAATTTTACCACTGAAATGAGACGGTCAGACTCATGTTTGTGGCTTCAAGAACACTGTCCAACCATCTTGTCCTCTGTCGTCCCCTTCTCCTTGTGCCCTCCATCTTTCCCAACATCAGGGTCTTTTCCAGGGAGTCTTCTCTTCTCATGAGGTGGCCAAAGTATTGGAGCCTCAGCTTCAGCTTCAGCTACAGACATGGTATGTGGAATGGAATGCAACGAAACTGAAAGGGGGGAAACGACTTCTTATTTTTTTGCTCTATGTGATTAACTAATAACCCTCCCTCTTAGAAGATCCGTCACAGCAACTAATTGCAAATGGGACTAAAAATGAATTGTGTGGGAATAATATGAACTTAAAGGTTTTACTCTGTGAAGGATTTGGAAAGAAGAAGGGCTCTCTTTGTGACGCAGTTAGAATGGAGATGTGCTACGAGACCTGTGTTGCAGGAGGTTTGGTCTTGGGGAGGGCGAGCCGAAGATTTATTATTTTCGAGGAGATTGCGATCTGGAAGGGGCAGCCCTCCTGGAAAAAGAATAATTTACGATGCAACAGTCGGGAAAGTTAAAGAGCGAGCTTTTAGACTGTATTTCATCGGAACGACAAAATGGCGATTGCTTGCTCGAGCAGAAATGCCTGGACTATTGGATGAGAGTGATTTACGAGAGAGCAGTACAAAGCCCACACAGAAACACAAATAAGACTGTTTTTTTCAACCCACTTGTGGAGCAACTCGGAGGTGAATGAAAAGGAAAATGAGTAATGACAAGGATTGAGAAGAGGGGACTGGAAATATCATTCTTAAGATGAAAGCAGCACAAATATTCGAGGATTGGACTCCTGCCGACCAAGAAGCATGGGTACCCCCCACAAAAAAATTTAATTTGGAAAACAATTGGATTATATGATATGTATTGTTATAATTTGGATTGATTGGTTTGATGTATTTAATTTGGTAATATGAAACTTAATAAATTTTTTTTAAAAAAAGGAGATGCACAACCTGATCCCAATTCACACCGCCATCATTCTACTTAATCCAAGAGTTGCTGCAAGCAAGAATTCATACATGTAGTCCATGCGTGCAATAATTCTCACATAATTCTCCTGCTTTCTACACTTATCAATGAGTCTGTATAGTGGGCAGCAGCAGGGCTGCCAACATCGCACTTGCACAAGGCCCCATATAGACCATCTGGGTGGCTCTGTGAAACTGACTCATTCTCTCTCTCTCTCTCTCTCTCTGTGTGTGTGTGTGTGTGTGAGAGAGAGAGAGAGAGAGAGAGAGAGAGAGAGGGAGAGAGATATAAGGCAGTCCTTGCCTAGGGCAGTATTTATCCTAGGGGCTGGCCTTGCTTACAAGCCATAATTATTATATTTCAAGACACAAGTTATATTTAATAATTGTTTTAGAATTTTACTTTCTCCATCGAGCATAAAATATAATAGTAGAAGTAACTAAATCAAATCAGTTCATTTGTCCATTTGAAAACCATAAACTATCAGTCATACACCAAAGAGAGAATCTCTCATTCAAAGGTAATATGTTATATTTGCATTGTAGTCATTTACTTGTACTCCTTCTCATACCAGGAATATTTTATTTCTGCTATATGGCACACTAAGAAAGAAACAACTTTCCATCCACCCCTCTTTGTGACAAAGTATTTAGCCTGGAAAAATATCAGACCATGTGTCACTTATTGTTAGTAATATCAGCAATAAATGACCCAGTTGCTGGAAAACAGTTCATTATCAGTTATGCAACTGCGAAGTAAAAATGAGCTTTTATAGATATTATTTTATGGATATTGCTTTTGTTATATGCTTTACAAACAAAGGGAAGTATTGTTTAGGTTTTTGATACAGTCGAATGACTTTGGCAATGAATCTCCATGTAATAAAAGACACCTATAATATCATTTGAAATTGCTTTAAGGTAATTAAGATAGTAATCACAAGCGCATTTACCTGGGAAGAAGCTTAACTGAACAGAACAGGGATTATTTCTGAGTAAATTGTCCTGTTGTTAAGATATTTTGAGACTTCTTTTGTATAAAGTGCTTAACAAATGCAATAAATAATAATAAATATGCATAAGTTTGGATACTAAGGTACTGTACATAGCTTTTACCTGTGAAAACGTTGTTTGACTTTTTCTCATTTCTTTTGATGTATGATTGCCACCAGCAACAAAGAGTCAGCCAGTCAAACCCTTAAGTGCAGAGGCCCCAATCTTTTTATTATTATTTCTAAATCTTTATTTCATTTGATTATTATAACATGGAATATATGCTCTAAGATATACAGAATATACAGTGTAAAATATTACATTAATAAAATTCCCATTTTCCATTCTGTATCTATCTTATTCTATTATTGTGACTTCCCTCCACTACAGCTTGACATCATTTGATATATTTTCAACTAGTCATTGTGTTATATATATAACCAATGCAGAGGCCCAAATCTGTCAGACATGAGGCAAGCCGCTTCATCAGCTGGAATTGAGTAAAACATTGGTCATGCTGGTTTAGAGGGATTGCTCATACCATAGTTTTCTGGTTAGGACAGAATCATAGATTCATAGAATTGTAGCATTCGAAGGTACCATCTCTTGTCCAACCACCTGTCTTGGAGGAATCTCAACTAAGCATCCATGACAGGTGACTAACTGCTGCTTTAAACCTCCAATGAAGGAGAGCCCACCACATTCAGAAGGAGTCCATTCCACTGACAGATCAGCAAACAATGGTTATGATTAAAACAGGAAATAGGTTCACCAGGAAGTAAGTACCACTGGACATGTATTGGAGTGCACTGTTAATTGCTCTTATATTGAAAAAGAATAGAGGTCCTGTGCTATTAGCGGTGACCACTGTTCCTACCAGACAGTCAATCCTCCGAGCTGTAAACTTGTTTACTCAGCAAGCATGAGAAGTAGAAATACTTGTATATGCCAGGAAACATGCAGCTCTATGCTGCAGGAGAGAATTTTTGGACTGGACTACGGGGATCTCCCCATCATTACATAGCCTGCATAAATGTTTATTTATCACTGGGGAATTCAACTGTTTTCGCTATGTCCTGGGCCATTTGGCAGATAAATGTTGCTCTGTACTACTTCATTGTTTCTTGAAATTAAATCAACCATCTCTCAAACCAGTAACTGAGAAATAAACAGAATAATACATCAACCATGTAACAAATAATACAAATTGTCAAGTTGGATGAAAGTATGCATACTTATAAGGCAATGATCAAGTAATGTATTGATCACATGCTTAACCTTAAATGTGTGAATAATGACTTTGATACCATTAGGATGGGATCTGTTTTCTATGAGGATGAAATATAATGGCTTTAAAACAACTCCAAAAGTCCAGTATCAAAATTTTCCCCCAATGACTTTCCATAGCATCTCCAAGAATAAAGGATCTTAAGCTGTGGTGGGACAGGGGACAGTTTCAGAATCAATGTGTATTGTTTTCCAATGACATGGATAGGATGACTGGAGTTTTCCGGTACTCATACTGCTTTATTTCACTTTACATTAGTCTAGGGAACAAGAAAACTGTTTCGTTTCACGAAGCAACAGTTCAAATGACTGCAAGGAAAACTAAGCACTGTTGAAGCCAATGTTCTTTGTTCTAAGAGAGTACAATGCCCCAGGGCAATTATTTTGGAAATTCCTGTTATTAGTGCACTGAATTTTGTCCTATCGAGTTATTTGCTACCAAAGAAAGCTAATTTTTCATCCCAATCTTTTATACTCTAGTCTTAGTCAGGAACTATACCACTTGGTTGATCCAGAATGAATTGCACACTGCATGCTTGATCACTCACAGTCCCATGTGTAGGCATGCTGCTCCTGTGTACAGTGGTACCTCGGGTTAAGTACTTAATTCATTCCGTTCTTAACCTGAAACTGTTCTTAACATGAAGCACCACTTTAGCTAATGGGGCCTCCTGCTGCCGCCGAGCTGCCGGAGCACAATTTCTGTTCTCATCCTGAAGCAAAGTTCTTAACTCGAGGTACTATTTCTGGGTTAGTGGAGACTGTAACCTGAAGCGCATGTAACCTGAAGCATTTGTAATCCGAGGTACCACTGTATATGGGTTGCACCTCTACACAAAGCTTTACAGAAAAGTGGTGCATAGCTGCATTTAAGGGCAATACAAGATGTTGTGGCAAATGTGTGCTTGCTGTCAAAAAGAATGACTGCCTAGCTAATTCCCATTTCATCCTGTAACGTCATGTAGAACTTACCCTCTTGTGTTGTGATACCCAGACAGCATTCTGGGTTCTACTCTTGCTCCACATAATCTGGCTGATGATAGAAGATGGAGAAATAGGGAAAGCTGTGACATCACATGAAGTACATTAAAGATGATGAGAGACAACTGGAGACATGGACAACATCTTTGGTGATAGCTGCATATTTGTCATAAAGTTTAGCTTGGCCCTAGGACTAAGCAATTTATTTGTTCAAGTATATGTAAAAATAGCTTTGGGCCCTATTGCCTACATTATTCATTTTAATTTAATTTATACTTGCTCATATACTCCCTTTGCTCATTGGAAAATGTGTGTGCTAATGGGATCCTGGGAACCTTTATTTTTCTTCTTAAATTACAAATGAACTCTTTCCCAAATCAAATTCTAAAGTGAGCAATGCAACTCTTTAAAAATTTGTCCCTGAGCTACTCTAGACCTAGTAGAATCAAGAGAGTTTAGGGACACATAACTTTTAATTCCTTGAGTTTATACAATTAGAAGTTATACTAACAATATTTAGCAGCTTTTCTCATGATACTTCTCTGATCTGCTTTCGTGGGAAGAAAAGTTCCAGACAGATGTTTCGGTGTTCAAACAATGACATGTGAAGTAGAAAAGTGATGTGTTTCATTATAGCTTATTTCCACCTACTCTGGAAGCAGTATGAATTCAATTACAGTTCTCCTGTGGCAATAAACCCACAGACGAAATCTTAATTGTTCTAGCACTATCGTGTAATTTGCATTTCTACTGCATTGGCAACTCTAATAAGAGATTTCTCATATTAGATAAAACAAACAGAGAATTTTGGAGAAGCAGGTCTTTGTCTTTGAGGAACAAAATAGCCAATGATAAACTTATTCAAATCTAGCTACTGCATTTCTTTCACTAGTTCCTTTGCCTTAATTGTAAAGACCAGAAAATTTTCATTCTCGCCTTTCCTGTTCTTATTTATTACTAGGGTGTGTTGGTGTCTTATTTCATTCTATGCTTGCCCCCAAAATGCTAGATAGGGAGGAAGAACAGCTGGTTCAAGGTCACCTAGCAAACGTCTTATTCAGGTAAAGGTAAAGGACCCCTGGATGGTTAAGTCCAGTTAAAGGTGACTATGGGGTTGCAGCGCTCATCTCGCTTTCAGGCTGAGGGAGCCAGTGTTTGTCCACAGACAGCTTTCCAGGTCATGTGGCCAGCATTACTAAACCGCTTCTGGTGCAACAGAACACTGTGATGGAAACCAGAGCGCACGGAAATGCCGTTTCCCTTCCTGTTGCAGCAGTACCTATTTATCTACTTGCACTTTTTGGCATGCTTTCAAACTGTTAGGTTGGCAGGAGCTGGGACAGAGCAACAGGAGCCCACCCCGTCATGCAGATTTGAACTGACAACCTTCTTACTGGCAAGCCCAAGAGGCTCAGTGGGTTAGACCACAGCGCCACCCGTGTCTTAGTCAAATAGGGATACGAATCCAGGCATTCACAGGTTAAATGCAACCCATTGTTTTATAATAAATGAGTAATAATTTTAGGTTATAGAAAGCTGACTTTTAAACACCATAATCCAACGGAACTAGGTAAAGTGGTGTAGGATTGGACCCAATATAAATAAGCTTGTTGCATGTTGGCTGGGCACATGTAAACACAGTTACCTCCTGTATCACAAGTACTAGCATCAGATGCACTTGTGGGTGGAGGAATGGATGTGACTTACCTTTGTGCAGTGGGCTACATTATGGCCACACATAAATCAAAGATCTCTAACCCACACATTTCCATCTTCCACTCTGGCATTATCACTGTTCAGGTACAAATTCTAGCCAGGCAAAATCACTCAAGGAGGGGACAGAGCAGGGAAGACGTCTCTATCTGAGCCATTGGACTGAGAAAACATACAGCGTCTCCACCCCCATTGTTCTACCCGGACACTGAGGTCCAGCACCGAGGGCCTTCTGGCGGTTCCCTCACTGCGAGAAGCCAAGTTACAGGGAACCAGGCAGAGGGCCTTCTCGGTAGTGGCGCCCTCCCTGTGGAACGCCCTCCCACCAGATGTCAAAGAGAACAACAACTACCAGACTTTTAGAAGACATCTGAAGGCAGCCCTGTTTAGGGAAGCTTTTAATGTTTGATGTATCACAGTATTTTAATATTCTTTTGGAAGCTGCCCAGAGTGGCTGGGAAACCCAGCCAGATGGGCGGGGTATAAATAAATAAATAAATTATTATTATTATTATTATTATTATTATTATTATTATTATTATTACAGATATCATTGAAATCAGCAACCTACGCTAGCAAGATTAAACTTGTAATGGGTGAAAACAACTTTAATTGTGCAGCAAGTAGAAGACAGCAGAATTAAGTTTCAACTAAATAAATATTTCTGTGTGTTCTGGATGAGGTGCAACCATCTTGAAGGTAATCTAAGATGCTTAGAAAGCTGGGGTAATTTTAAATTGCTTTAGTAGTTTGACTTTTGTATGTTCTAAAGTATGGTTGTGAATTTTTCTTGATTTTACTGTTTTATATTTTATATATTTGAGGTGGTGTGGTGGTTTTTTTTTTACAATCAAGCGGTGTATAAATTTTATGAAATGAAAAAATAAAATAAAATAAATTAATTCAAATGAAATGATTTCATTGACCTGATGGCATGAACCATGCAATGTAACACCATGGCTTGGTAAGAATGATAAGTGTCAAGTTACTTAAAATGAGAGGTATCATTGAGTTTTGTAGATACCCACATTGGATATAGAAACAAAACAAAAGCACTTAGGCAGTTGCAGATCTTTAACATTATTTATTGCGCCTTAAAAACTACTTCATAGTATTAAGCAGTCTAGCCCTCTGAGAATGTATATTCAAAGCAAACACTTACAGTATGCTTTCAGCACTTTGCAATATAATATTTTCATGCAGTCCACCTAAAGCACTTTATGGGTTGTGCATTTGACATACCATGAAAGTATTTTGAAAAACCAGTCAGCATGAATGTGCATTATCTGGCCCCTTCTCTGTCCAATCTCCCGCAACACACCAGAAAGGTCAACAGCGTATGTGACTATTATTCCCCAACTGAAATATCTTTCTTCACTTCAGTATACTGTACCTTGCAAAATGGCTTACAGTGACAATGTCTAAAGATTTTGTCCTGAAAAATATTCCATTGATGCGAGCCATTTTTGAGAAGAGGGCTTTCTGTTCTGTTCCTATTTTATTATTATTATTAACACTAAAGAACGTAGTTGAAATATTTCAATTGAATTCAGTTTGTGGGTCATGGGCTTCTGGAGTAAAGCCTTTCCCGTGTGGATTTATCATTGCTGTCAAGGCATACGTTGCGCATATAAATGTCAGTGGGAGCCATTAGCAGCTGCTGCTCTCCTTTCTGGTGACTTGCCAAGCACATCAGTAGCATGCTGATGGAGTGACAGACAGCAATGCTTTGAGTTTCACTCCTTTCTAAAAAAAACAAGATGTTTGTAGAAAGGATACCAAGGTTTTGCTAAAATTATGCCCAAGAATATGGATCAAACTGCCAGAGCTGCCTAGCTCATCATCCATAAGAACATCAGTAGGCTGGCAAACTGGCTAACAGGAGAAAACAGTTCAAATATCCATGTCACAAGGGAAATGAGTAGAAATGAACAGACTTCTCTCATTCTATTACTCTTCTATGGGTTCATGTAGTGGGACAGCAAGGTGCATCTGGCATAGGCAGGGTCTTGTATATTCCAGCACATGCCTCTAAATTCCTGGCAATACATCAAGGTTCCATTACCGACATTTGCAGGATTCTTTTGCTGACAACAAGACATGGCTCAGAACATCTTATATCTTATAATGGCAATGGCGCCCACCTGAGGTGCTGGAACTGAGTTCTGGTGAATTCTGGCTGAAAAGAAGACCTCTATATGTCCCACTGTTCTAGTTCATATGAAATACATGCCCCCCTCCATAAAAAACCCCAACCACTGTAATAAAAACAGAGGAAGTGCAACAGATAAAATACGGTGGTACCTTGGTTCTCAAACGCCTTGGTACTCAAACAACTTAGAACCCAAACACTGCAAGTGTTCCAGTTTGTGAACTTTTTTCGGAAGCTGAACATGCTCCATTTTGAGTGTTACACTTCCAATTTGAGTGTTACACTTCTGTTTTGAGTGCCACACTTCGGTTTTGAGTATTACTTTGAGGTCTGTCTGTTTTTGCTATTTGTGTTTTTGCTTTTGCAGCTGTTTGTTTTGTTTTTGTGACTGTGTGGAATCCAGTTCAGCTACTGATTGTTTAATTGTGTGACAGCAGTACATTTTTTATTGATTTCATTTTATGGATCAATGGTCTGGTTAAATTCATGTTAAATTGCTGTTTTAGGGGTTGTTTTTAAAAGTCTGGAATGGATTAATCCATTTTACATTACTTTCTCTGAGAAAATGTGCTTTGGTTTTGGAACGCTTTGGTTTAGGAATGGACTTCCGGAACAGATTAGGTTTGAGAACCAAGGTACCACTGTAGAGGTATTGGATAACAAACACCTGCCTAAACAAGAAGGTGACCATGTGGTGAAACATCACCAAAAATGTGGGAGGGGGACTGAACTTCTCCTTACAGTCAAAAAGTCTTACCAAATATTGTAAACTGAGTCTGACAGGTCTGCAGAGGAAGGGGGACTCAACCAAAATGGAGCAGATGAATCTCACATGGCTAGAAGGTTCCCATTCCTGCCGTAGCCCTATAAGACACAGAGGACAATACTCAGTAGGTCCCTCTGGAGGGTTTTACAGGCAAAGTTCAGGGCACTGCAGGAGGGAGAAGAGGAAGAGAAAGATGAGTTGAGCAAACTGCCTCCCATTCACATGATGTTGGATGCAACCCTATCTGTCTTGTAGATGTCCCTTGGACATATCCAGCCAATGTTATTTATGAAATACATTATTCCTTAGACTGCCTTTGGTCACACACAAAAGCATCAAATCATAAAACGTCACATGCTTCCTATTTTCCATCATCAGTGAAAATTAACACACGATCTTGGCTACTTGTGAAGGGTAATCTACTGACTAAGCTCCAGAAATCACTGTACAGTTCTTTCTTATCAAACCAGATTAGCTAGTGCTGGGAAGAAAAGAAATGCATTTGGCTTTAAAAACCTGTTAGCAATGGGATAAATCAGCCAAAAATAAGCCCTTCTGTTTCAATGAATCCCATTGATTTTCATTTGTCCCACTGAAATCAATTTGGCTTATACTACTTAACTTTGACTTCTAGGGCATGCCAACTATTTATATCTAAAAATGATTATCCCTAAGAACCAGACTTTGGACAGGAACTTTAATCTAGTTATTCTAGAGTAATCCCATTAGCACTGGCATTAGCCCAAATGGTGCTACAGAACCTACTTATGGTTTTATTGTTAAAAGTAATAAATCAAGGAAAGGAAATTGAAAGCACACCTGGATATAATTCTTTATGTATAGGAGGCTTGATCAATCCTTTTTCTCCCTCCCACAATTATAAAAACATCAATAGAAAGCAAACCCTCCGGAGTCAATTCAGGCTTTGTTGTCCCATATATGAAGGCTTGGATCCTAAATTAACATAAGGAAGTTCATGTTATGACCCTGAGGTTCCACAGTGCTCTGAAAAAGGCATGAGTGAGGGTTAAATTTGTTGTTCCCTCTGAGAGAACCTTCAGCACCTCATGCCCTCCAAAACGTTATCTTCAGACTCCAAGAACAAGCCTTCAGGAGCTGCTTCATTTCCTAGCCACATTTGCATGACAAGTATTATTCTACCATGCTAAGACTCATGGCAACCCACAAAGCATTTTGGGAACTGTAGTTCGTTCAAGGTTCTGAGAGTTGTTAGGAGACCCCTAATGAGATCACACAGCAGACACAACACAAGCCTAAAGTAGTAACAATTGATGCCTTCCAACAAGCCTTGGACAATCTCTTGGACAATCACCTCTAGCAGTTCAAGCAGCTATGCTAAGGAATCAGTTGTGCTAACCAGCTATAAAGAACAAAACGAGAGCTTGAATCAAGTCTAACTGATGGCTTCAGCCCCAGTTTTATTAATTTTATTTTTTATTTTATTGCCATACTGCCAACATTAAAATAATTATTTTGGTGAACAAAGTACAATTACATTGATAAAAGCAAATTCAGAATACATCTTAAACAAAAAAGAGTAGCAGCATATGGATGGTAGGTCTTACCTTCAATAAAACAATACACTAACAGTAATTAGCCAGCAACATTATCAATAAAGCATCTTGTTAACAAAACAGTTAAGAACATTTAATCAATGACCCCATGCAAAAAGTTCAAAATAATTATTATTTATAACGTTATTGAAGCATTCTGATGATAACTGATGCAATACTTTGTACTTATTTCTGAATGGAAACTCTCATTGCAAGATGTTCCAGGGAGAAAAATATAAATGGATGCCATGATTCAGTCCACTGTGAGCAGAGTGCCTACATGCTGAAGGCTCCTCATAGGACTGGGGAACAAGAAATGAAGAAGTCGTTCGATTCCCCCAAGAAGGATGTCACACTGGAAAGCCTGTACTGCGAGGAGCATTATTTTTGTATGGTAGCCATTGCGTGGACAGGCGGAGTCCCCAGATCCCGCGCGGTCCCCCCGTCATGTGGAATAACGACTCAAGACAACGTGCAATGGGATTAAATTGGCCACAACTTTATTAAATTTCAAATGTGGGTAGACCTTGGCTCAGGCATTGGGCGTTCTCCCTCCCCAGTCCCCAGCCGGGGACCTAGGGAGCATCAGGGTTATCCAGTGTGTGTGTGTGGGGGGATGGGCCGGCTCTGGAGAACATATGTTCAAGCAGAGATAGCCGCCGCCGCAGGGGAAAGCAATGACGACCTTTCGGCGTACGGTCAAAGCCTCCCTTCAGAAACCCCTTTAACGGGGAACCCTGGTATCGCCGCCACAAAGAGGAAGATGGACTAAAGGATTCCGCCCAAGGCCTGATACCGCCAAAGTTGTGAAGTTTTACTACGGGAAAGGCGAAACCTGCCAATGCAGGGAAATTCCTTTCCGGCCCTTTAACAGCGATCTTAATGTAGCAGCACCCGCATACCTGTGAAGAAAAGTTAACCTGCAAAACCTGTGAAGAAAAGTTAACCTGCAAAATAAGACATTAACTGAGGGTGGGTAGGGTGGGAGAAGCTCTGGAGCCAAGTGAGGATTCCCAGGTAAGATCCTCCCTCTATTGTGTGGGCAGGTAATCCCTCCCCTACCTGGCCTGGTCTCCTTGGCAACGCTTCCCCCAGGTGGGATTGGACAACTGACTGAGGTAGGCGGAGACCTCCAGGTATCCCACCTGAGGGAAGGCAAAGCCAAGCCTATGCTGTTGGAGCCGCTCCAGATCTAGGGGCTGCACGCGTCCACGCAAAGGGCGCCCCCCGTTTTAAGCGGGGAGCGGTCATTCCTGACATAGACATGAAGCAGGCTATGCAATCTTTTTCTTTTTTGGCTTGGAGGAATCCCCTTTCATGCTGCTTTACTCTCTCTACTACGTTATAAAAGCCATAGCCAAGATGCTTCACTTCCCATGTAATTAAAAAAGAAATAAAAGCCAATCATGATCTACTCTAAGCAGTGCCAGTAGTGACACAGTTTGAATGCCATGCTGTTATAATTGCCTTCCTTTCTAGACAGTGTGCATAATGGAAGATTTGCTAAGTATATTAATCATAAATATGATACTTCCTCTGCAAACATCTTATATGACATATAGAGTACACATCCCCATATTTCCCAGTTCATTAAACACACATCTTTCTTGATCACTGGAGAGAATTACACCTGGCTAAAAGAGAGGAGGAGATTGCAGAGATTAAAAGCAATGTGGGGTGACTTTAGCTTCCAGGCTTGTCTGTGAATATCTTGAACTCAGTATAGAACTACCGGTACTTATGTATTTCTGACTGCATGTTTTAAACAGATCTTAGCACTTGGTGTTCCTTGAGCAGTGCAAGTAGTGTATGTCTATTAGGAAGAATGTTTTCATTTCTTTAAAAAAGCCTCTTCTTTTATGGCCATGATTCTTAAGGAGCAACCTAAATGAACATTTATGGATGAATCTGTTTAACATCCAGGCTCACTTGAAATTAGCAAAGCCTCTCTAGGCCACGTTGCATTTCCAATTATGCCAACAGGACTCTGGTAAGGTGAAGACACTCCCCCATTATACCCTTCTCTTGTAAGCCTTCCCTGTTTCACTATTTTCTTCTTCTTCTTTTTGCAACGTTATCACTGGTTAATAGAAAATGGAGAAGGAAATTTGGATTTCACAGAAGCCTGGATGTTGTGAGCATTTGCCACAGCATGTGAGATGTGCATTTGTCTGTGCTATCTCAGGCATGTCCAGCACCATCCAGGCAGGCACACCTGGAAGTGTGCTTCCTTTCCCATCTGGACACTGCTGCGCATGCTCATACCAATGCCCAGGCATCATTTGTGTGGCTAGTTGTGCACTGCCAAAAAAGAGGAAATGCATCTACAAAAAGTGGACAGAATACAAATTTGCATGAAATTTGCATGTGCTGATTTACATGTGTAGATGCATATTTAGTTATCTGTCACCTATCTTCTGCCATGGAACCCAACATGGCATGCATGTGCTTCCTAAGCTGTTGCCCATCTAGGCACTGACCAGTTCTAGACCTGCTTGGCTTCAGCCAAGGTGGGGCAGCTGATCTGCCTTCAAGCTATACTCTGGAATCATAATTAGAAAAAATAAAAAGGTAAAGGTAAAGGACCCCTGGCAGTTAAGTCTAGTCGCAGACGACTCTGGGGTTGCGGTGCTCATCTAGCTTTACAGGCCGAGGGAGCCGGTATTTGTCCACAGACAGTTTTTCCAGGTCATGTGGCAAGCATGACTAAGCCACTTCTGGCGCAACAGAACACTGAAACAAGAGCAGCACATGGAAGCGCTGTTTACCTTCCCACTGGAGTGGTACCTATTTATCTACTTGCACTTTTTGGCGTGCTTTCGAACTGCTAGGTTGACAGAAGCTGGGACAGAGCAATGGGAGCTCACCCCGTTGCGGGGATTCGAACCTCCGACCTTCTGATCAGCAAGCCCAAGAGGCTCAGTTGTTTAGACCACAGTGCCACCCATGTCCCATAACTATAAATAATACTGAGAAGTAATTAAAAATAATGATAATAATTTTGATAAAATAACCACATTAATATATTTCACCATAGTGTGGGACACAGGTGTCCTGTGTCCACTGACTCTGATGACCAGTTGCCACAGTTTAAACCTGCATTCTTTACTAACAGTGTGTGTGTGTGTGTGTGTGTGTGTGTGTGTGTGCGTATGTGCACACACACACTGCATATTTACTCTAAGTATGAACTTGCTTTGTCAATGATGTAAGCATACTGTTGTCACCTTCATTAAAGTAAATGACTTAGCCTAAATCAAAAATTAAGCAGCTAACCATGCCAAGCTAAATCTTCATGTGTCAAATCTACTTTCAGAGGGTGGTAACTGGAATTTAATTAAGCCCCAAAGAAAGCAGTAGAATAATTGCATTAGATATATCAATCTTTCAGTGTTCTGAGTACGTGAGCTACATCTTTTTGTCACTAAACAAAACAACGGTAGAATGGAAGCTATATTTGAATAGTTAGCTGCTATGAGACATAGTAGCAGCCCATGTTTGGTTCATAGATTTGGCTCACCATGGTGACATAGAGATCTGGGCCCTTTGGTAATGAATTCATTTTGTCAAGTACAGAGCTCCAACAATGTACTCTACTTAGCCATAGAGACTGAGCTTATCTAGCCTTAAGAGGTCCTGGAACACCTGCTTCACCTTCTTTCTGCCTGGATACAGGCAAATCTATCCAACTGTGTTTCCTTAGTATGAAAATGCTCCCTTCAAACTCATGCAAACACACATAGTGAGAACTGGACAGTGTCAGACTTGGTGGATCCAATAGATTGTATACAATGCAGAGCTAAGTAACCATCTCATCAGCACAAGTATTTGGCTTGTGCAGTGGGACTTCCCTTCCCTCTCCTACCCCTAAACCTGTTCTGAGGTTTCCCAAGCACATTTGGAGAGGGCCCTGGGAGAAACTTCTTACACAGATGTGGTGGTTACTTAGCTCTGTATTGGATACAAGCCAATGATTCTGCAAGACCCTGTGGTTACTATGTTAACAGGTTTTGGTGGCCACAGCCACTCCTAACCTTGGAAGTAAATATCCTCTAGCAAGACTTTACTAAATCTAATAATATCATGCCACCATTGGCAAAAGCAGATGAGATGTTTTTACCAGTCTCTGAAGACAATGATCTGGGATTTAAAATTACAGATACAGTTATACCTTGGAAGTCGAACAGCTTAGTTCCTGAACATTTTGGCTCCTGAATGTTGCAAACCTGGAAGTGACTGTTCCGGTTTGCGAACTATTTTTGGAAGCCAAATGTCCGGTGGGGCTTCTGCAGCTTCCAATTGGCTGCAGGAGCTTCCGGCAGCCAATCAGAAGCCGTGCTTTGATTTTTGAATGTTTAGGAAGTCAAACAGACTTCCGGAACGGATTCCATTCGACTTCCAAGGTACGACTGTATAGGTAGGCTTTGGCTCGGATATTGGGTGTATATCCATTACAGCCTCCTGATGGAGGGCTGACGCTTAAGCAGGGTCATGTCTGGGGTATGGACCATGTCAAGACACAAATCCATTGACGTGGTCCAGTCCTGGCCACTGCTGAAACCTCTATGGCCCATTGGCCCCACACTTGGCTTCTGGACAGAGATTTCCACTTAAACCCTTCTAACAGGGTATCCTGTGACTGCACGTGCTATAGGTTGGGGTGATGCACTACTTCATCCCAAACCCTTTTACGGACCAGGATGCCTTACCTGTGCTGTCCTTCCTGTCACTCTCTGTCACTTCTGTGGATCATCACTATTTGGTCTTCTGGTCTTCTTGCTCTTTGGCTGACTCTGCTGAGCAATCCAGGCACAGTCAGCTTTTATTCCTAGGCAGCAGACAGGAGTGAAGATTCTTGGGCTCTGGTCTATCGCCCAGGATCCACCCCACTGCCTGCCCATGATTGGGGAGTTCAGAATTTAGGTTAGTGGGCTATCCCACCACATTAAGCTGCTAGCTGGGGGAGGGCCCAATAGCTGGCAACAAAGAAGCAGCTTTCACCCTCTGGGGGCAGAGAGGGAGCCTGCAACAAGCTGCAACCACCACCCACCCTTGAGCAGCGGTGTCCATTCTATACTGTCTTTCTCCAGCTTGGTGCCCTCTAGTATTTTGGACTGCAATTCCTGTTACCATTGGCCATGCTGCCTGGAGCTGATGAGAGTTGTAGTCCAAAACATCTGGAGGAGAACAGATTGGGGAAGGCTGCTCTATACATTCCCACTCAGCTGAAGAGATATGCAGTAGTAACTATGAACTGGTGGGAAGGGAACATCTTGCAACAGGCATTGGAACAGAATGTTTCTTGTTTTCTGGGCAGGTGTTTCCAAAATGTGAAATAACATTCTGTAATTACTTGTTTATCAAATTTATGAGCTAGTATTCCATTTCACTTTTTAATTCACTTCAGTTGTTGGAGTGAACTTCCAACAACACCATTCAGTCTCTCTCAGAATTAAAATGCACATAAATGAGCAACTTGATTCCCCTTTTAATTACTGCTAAGACCTCTTCTTTATGGCCCCATCCCATGTCATCTGGTCCCTCTTGTTCTCAGATTCCATGCAGATTCCTGCTGCTGCTCATTCATATCCATCGCTTGCTGCATTCTTCTCTTCTACTCACCCATTTGGCTCCCTGGTGCTTCTTTAGCTCTTAAATCTTGCATTTATCTGTTGCAGTACTTCAGAAGTAGCAGCAAAAAGAGGGACCAAAAGGAAAAGCATAGTACAATTTATTGGAGTTGTTCAAATCCCCCCTCAACCAGAAAGCTCACTTTGTGCCAGCTACTACCTCTCACTCTAACCTACCTTATCTTGTTAATGTGATTTTAAAAATTGGGGTGATTACCTATGTATTCCAGCCTATGCTTCTTGGAGGAAGGATGTGATACAATGTGTGATATTCAATGCTAGCCATACTTGGAGTATACCCAGTTGGTTATCATCTAAGACCTTTTGCCTGGCAGAAGCCTCCACACACACCAAATTATGGTTGCCAATCTACACTCCAGGCATGGGTTGCCATACGCCCTGGTTTTCCCCGGAGATTTTGGCCTATTTTTGGAAATTCTGCCTGGACGCTATTTTTGGCAGACGAATACCCTAAAAATAGTCTTCCATATATACCACTTCCTTTCTATCATTGCTCAGTGCTATCAAAGGGTGATAGCCAACTAAGTCATGCTCAGAGTAGGTCTGCTGAAGTCAAAACAGTTAAGTTGCTTTCCATGGTTCTACTCTGAGTGTGACTACTGTACTGCTGGAGATCTGTGCACCTCCTGACTATTTGATTATATAGAGATGGTACCACATACATCCAGATGGCTCAAGTTTTGATGACACATATAGCAGCTCTAAACTAAAGACCTTTCTTTAAAAGGCAAGTAGCGTCAAGCCTGAATGTTTGAGTTCCTCATTTGTTTCAACCTCTGATACCTTTTCACAATATTGTAGTCAGGGCTGAATAATAATTTCATTGGATGCTCATGCTTCACCTATTTGTTATGCTTCATCAGTGTGCAGACACATGTAATACAAAGGCCGATTCATTTTCAAAATTGTTTCAGCAGAAGATAGCATGGTAATGAAAATGACTTCAGAGAACATTTTCTTCCATTTTTATCACTTTACAGTAATGATCTCTATATGTTTAATTAGTTCATATTATACCTGTGAAAAACACTAGGCTAGTGGGCCATATAGTACAAGAAAAATTGAGAGGACAGCTACATAGCAAAATATTATGTCCTTTATTCCTGACATATTTTAGTACAATACTTTCACAAGAGATGTAAATTTTAAACACACAAGCCCCTCCCCACCCCTGCCACAAAAAACCAAGCCCAAAGCCATTAGAATTTATCATTGTAGGTCCGGAAATTCCCGCTGCTTATCTCCCCCATAGTCCTGGGCTTTCTTCAGAAGAATCCATTGCTGCTAGGAAGACTGGGAAATGGAGTTCATGGTGCCTCCCACCTCAATGCACTTGGAAGTGAGAAACCTGTTGCCCTCAACTTGATACTTCTGGACCACAATATTTCAGGTATGAATATTGCACAGCTTGAAGTGACTGGATGCATGAAAACTAACTCCTTCTGGAAATGAAGTATTGTCCAGACCCATTAGATATTATTCAAACTTGCAGAACTTTCTTCAAAACGTAACAGAAGCATCAAAGATACATAAAAAATAGCCATACAATATATTGTGATGTCCAGCACAGGCTCAGCATCTTAGAAAATATGAAATGATCCCAACAGAACTAGAAGCAGAGGCCTGTCTCTCCCCACAGCCTACATCCTGCCTTAGGTTGTCTACATGGAGAGCTTCATTTACACCCTCCTTCCACAAAGTTTGGGAACAAAGAACCAAAGGCAACTCCCTTCAAAATGGCAATTTGCAATTCAATACCTTAATCGCCTGATCTAATGTTACTCACTCACATGTTAGTAAGCTAGCAGAAAACAACTGTTAGTTAATTATCAATCCATTAAGGAACTCAGTAACCACTTAGAAAACTTCTGTGGCAAACCCCCAATGTTAGCAATACACATTTAACCATTTTCCATTTTAAACTTTCATTAATACACAGGCATTTCCTTCATTTCTGTGTGAATTAAACCAATTATACTTCACATGCAACTCGCTTTACCCTGAACCCATTGACCATGCCAGCTGGGACTGATGTGAGGTGAAGTTCAACAGCAGCTAGAGAGCCACAAGTTTCCCACATTTTAATTAAGCCAAGAGATGTTTAGAGGCTTCCAGCCAAAAATATGCACATGTTGAAAAGTAGTCACAGCATTTAGGTCTTCAAGATTTGGAAACTACTACTTTATTTTTGTAAATTTCCATGAAATAGTTAAGAGGGGAAAACAATCCTAGAACTTCAAGATGAAGCATGGAGAATGTGGCAAGTCCCACACAGCAAGTCCCCCTTCTGGGAACCAGCTCTCCTTTCCAATATATGGTGTGGGAAAGAGGGGTGCCAAGCAGGCTGCTGACATAATGGATTTGACTTGGCCAGAGGTTTCTCTCTTTCACAGCATATAGTTATAAGAAGCAGAATGAGCTCTATTGTTGTCTATAATACCATGCCACTCAAGCGTTTTGGAACTGTCAACATGCTCTGAGCAATTATTTTTAACACGGTATCTCTAGGGACTGTACGGTGTTCGAATTTGGTTATGAAACTGTAGAATGTGATACTAGACTGTTCTAAGTCTTCATAATCTTGCTTTATATTTCCTTTAGGGAAACAACATTCTGTTGGTTAATAATGCGAACTGTAGCGCCAGGGCTTTTTTTTTTGATGGAAGATAAATGGATGAGACAAAACACTCATCCTGTGCCCAGAGAATGCTGCCAGTACCAGTGGCTAGCCTCGGGCCTCCAGCACATTTTGCTTTGTATGTGATCTGTTTCATCTTTCCACTTTAACTTCCCAAGAGAATCCAGTGTTCAAGTGCAAGAAAAAATATGGATGTTAAGTTAGTTATAAATACAAAAGAATTGTTCCTAATATTATGCCTACTTAAACAAAATAATGAGAAAAAGGCAATGCTTCTCCCGTTCTTTCATCTTTACTGTAGATAAGATAAGTTTAATACCTTCACTGGCAAAAGCCTATAGGACATCACACAATGTCTACTGAGTAGATTCTCCCCTTATATTGTTTGACTAGGACACACTATAACTGCCTAGTATAAACACTGAGGTGTTTTAATATTTTATTTTCATAATATATCTGTATTGCATGCAAGTGTCTCTAGCACCTGTTATATTTCTGAATCAACTTTCAGCCAAATTCTAATCCTGAATCCACTTACCTTTAAATTCTGACTTGTAGAAGCAGCCACTAGTCATTCACACTGATATTTCCCTGACCAACCAGGAGAACTGTTTAAGGGACAGTATGCATAATACTAAGTGAGAACTCTACAGTTGAGATGATCAGTCCTTCAGTTTCCTCCAGCCAGAGGCATTTCATTTGTTTCTTCTGTCTCTCTTCAATAATAATAATAATAATAATAATAATAATAATAATAATAATAATATAATTATACCCTGCCGGTCTGGCTGGGTTTCCCCAGCCACTCTGAGTGGCTTCCAACAAAATATTAAAAATAGAATAAAACATCAAACATTAAAAACTCCCCTAAACAGGGCTGCTTTCAGATGTCTTCTAAAAGCCAGATAGTTGTTTATTTCCTTGACATCTGATGGGAGGGTGTTCCACAGGGCAGGCGCCACTACCGAGAAGGCCCTCTGCCTGGTTCCCTGTAACCTCACTTCTCGCAGTGAGGGAATCACCAGAAGGCCCTCGGCGCTGGACCTCAATGTCCTGGCTGAACGGTGGGGGTGGAGATGCTCCTTCAAGTATACAGGACCGAGGCCATTTAGGGCTTTAAAGGTCAGCACCAACACTTTGAATTGTGCTTGGAAATGTACTGGGAGCCAATGTAGGTCTCTCAGGACTGCTGTTATATGGTCTCGGTGGCCACTCCCAGTCACCAGTCTAGCTGCCGCATTCTGGATTAATTGCAGTTTCCGAGTCACCTTCAAAGGTAGCCCCATGTAGAGCGCATTGCAGTAGTCCAAGTGGGAGATAACCAGAGCATGCACCACTCTGGCAAGACAGTCCACGGGCAGGGAGGGTCTCAGCCTGTGTACCAGATGGAGCTGGTAGACAGCTTCCCTGGACATAGAATTGACATGTGCCTCCATGGACAGCTGTGAGTCCAGAATGACTCTCAGGCTGCGCACCTGGTTCTTCAGGGGCACAGTTACCCCATTCAGGACCAGGGAGTCCTCCACACCTGCCCGCCCCGTGTCCCCCCAAAACAGTACTTCTGTCTTGTCAGGAGTGAACCTCAATCTGTTAGCTGCCATCCGTCCTCCAACTGCCTCCAGACACTCACACAGGACCTTCACTGCCTTCACTGGTTCTGATTTAAAAGAGAGGTAGAGCTGGGTATCATCCGCATACTGATGAATGCCCAGTCCAAACCCCCTGATGATCTCTCCCAGAGGCTTCATATAGATGTTGAAAAGCATGGGGGAGAGGACGGAACCCTTAGGCACCCCACAAGTGAGAGCCCAGGGGTCTGAACACTCATCCCCCCCCCACTTTTTGGACACGGCCCAGGAGGAAGGAGCGGAACCACTGTATAACAGTGCCCCCATCTCCCAGCCCCTCTAGATGGTCCAGAAGGATATTATGGTCGATGGTATCAAAGGCCGTTGAGAGATCCAGCAGAACTAGGAAACAGCTTTCACCTTTGTCCCTAGCCCGCCAGAGATCATTGACCAAAGCGACCAAGGCAGTTTCAGTGCCATGATGAGGCCTGAATCCCAACTGGAAGTTATTCAAATGGTCCGCATCCTCCAGGTGTCCCTGGAGTTGTTCAGCAACCACCCGCTCAATCACCTTGCCCAAGAATGGGAGAATTGAGACTGGGCGATAGTTGGCCATATTGGCTGGGTCTATAGATGGTTTTTTAAGAGGCAGTTTAATAACCACCTCTTTCAGTGGGCCTGGGAAGGCTCCCTCAGAGAGGGAAGCATTCACCACCACACAGAGTCCGTTGCTTAGCCCTTCCCGCCTCACTTTTATGAGCCAGGATGGGAAAGGATCAAGGAGACAGGTGGTCGGTTTCACTCGTCCAAGCAGCCTGTCCACATCCTCGGAGGTAACAGATTGGAATCGATTCCATGCAACTTGACTAGGCAGGACTCTAGCACTCTCCTGCCCCGGCCCTGTTCCCACCATAGAGTCTACCTCTTTCTGAATCTGAGTGACTTTATCTGCAAAAAACTTTGCAAAATCATTGCAGGAGATCTTGGGGTCTTTACCAGGCCTCAGTGGCAAAGGTGGTTCCGTTAAATTGCCTCAAAAAGGAAGTGGGAGGCAGTTTGACAGATCAACCAACACCTAAGATATAGGGGCACTCCTGCTCCTCCCTTTCATGCACTGATGTGTACACTCCTGTGTTGTCTGAACATGCCAAGGCACCTTCTTAATCACACCCTCTCTCTCAGGTAATATAGCCTAAAAGTAACACATTTAGCATTTAGCATTTAGATGGCTGAATGGAAAATTCCCTGTCTGTCACACAGAACATGTTTAGGCACTCACAAACCTCATAAAAGAAAACCCATGTATTCAATCAACTCAATTTAACACAGCAGAGATATTAAAACTGTTTGCCGCATTTCTCAGTCGTTTAATATCAGACATATCTTGTTTCAGAATTGTTTGTATCATATGTTGAAAACAAGAAAAATGGCAATCATTCCCACTTGCCCAGAGAAAATGGAAGGCCACTTCAGATGGCGGTGATAGAAAAACAGACTTTTTCCTCAACTCTGCACGGTTATGATAGAAAATCTGCTGTATTTGCCAGATCGGCAAGGTTATGTTATCAGCTTCATCAAGCAACAGAACAATGCCAGTTTGCATCACCATTGACGTGATCTGCAATATCTCTCTTTTCTCACTGCTGAAGGGCATATGCTTATGGCTAGATATGAGGGTATAAAACATTTGCTAGATGAAAACATGCACATTATTTGGCAGCTGGCTAACAATCCTTTCCCAGGGCTTTAGCCAGCTGCATTGTCAAGTAGCCTTAGGAAATGGCTTGTTTTACACTGCAATAATACTTGACAGACAATTAAACGTTTACTGTAGCTCTAAGGCTCTGGAAAGGGATTGTTATCCAGCTGCCAAATAAGTAGATCATCTAGAATGTTCTCTATGAAGGAATCTGCATTTGACTTTATAATCCATCTTTCTTCGTCCTATCTTTCTTAAAGAAAGATAGGACGTTTTTTATGTATGCTACAACAGCAGCAAGAGTTCTACTAGCAAAGTATTGGAAGACACAAGAACTACCCACACTGGAAGAGTGGCAGACGAAGGTGATTGAATATATGGGACTAGCAGAGATGACGAGCAGAATCCGTGACCAAGGGAAAGAGACGGTGGAGGAAGATTGGAAAAAATTTAAATCTTATCTTAAAAACTCTTGTAAAATTATTGAGTGCTAAAATGTCATGGGTAAAGCATAGCAGATTTGCAGCGATAAATGATTGGACAAGAGGAAAGAAAAGGGTTAAAGAAAGGATTTTATAAGTAATTTAGACCAGGGGTTGCTGAAAAAAGTTTAAAACAGGGATGCAGAAAAGGGAGGCATGGGGAGGTCCTTGAAATTGGGTATATGAAAAAAATATATATGAAAGTATACATGTTTATATGTTTGTTTGTCAGGGTTTGTTGTTTGTATTGTCTTATATTATATGTTGAAAAACTAATATTTTTTTTTTAAAAAAATATATAATCCAAAGGGCAGCATCTCTACTTCTTTTTGTAAAAACAACATTGTATTGAGATTTATTCCATATATAACCAACACCATTGCAGCTCTGTACTGCTCTGGATTGACCATTAGAAGAAAAATATGTGGGTGGTGGTGGTGGTCACATGCATGACATGTGAAAAGCATAGTGTGGTGCTTTACATCTGGTTTGTGGAACTATAATACTGAAAATAGGATGGAGCTGAAGGTTTTGGTATTAAGGTTTACAGATAACAAACCTATCTGGAGAAGATGGGCCTGGCATCATTCATGCCCTCGATACCTCCAAACTGGATTGATGTCGTGCCTACCTTGAGGTGTTGCCTTGAATGACAATCCAGAAAATTCAGTTGGTGCATAACATGGCTGCTAGGCCGTTCGCTGCTATCATGATATTGGAGGGTATTTCTCTGATCTTACACTTTCTGTACTGGTCCCTCATTTTCTGCTGGGCTCAGCTTAAAGTGCTTGTGCATATGAGCCTGTTGGCCTTTCAGTTTGGCTGCAGGGCCCTGGTCTTTGTTCCTTTCATATGAGCTGCTAGATGGGCAAGGGACAGGGTCTTTTTGGTAATGGTGACAGTAGTGCCAGTGTGGTTAGGCAGAGCTGTGGTCCTGCCCTGCTTAGACTGGTGTCACTACAGCTTACTAAAATGGGGCTGGGTGTTGGCAAAGTAGCAGTTGCTTAGATGCACTGCTACTAGCATTGGATTGGCTCCACTGCTGTTTCTGCATGGCTTTGACCTCACCACTACCCAAGCCCTGCCCAGGTATGCTGTAATGATGCCAGTGTCAGGAGGGTAACTTGCTTTCTGCCCCACCACATTTGCCACTACTGGGTGATGTAATTATGGAATATCCTCCTGATGGAGATACACTGGGTTTCTCTCTCTCTGATTGTCTTTGACAGGTGCAAACATTAGCTGAGAGCTAGTTTCTAAGATGTGATCTAGTTTCTAAGTATTAGGGATATCTATTTTGTTGTAATTCTTGTTTTTATTTATTGCAATTGTTGTTTTAATGTTGTCAATTGGTTATGTGATTTTATTCTTCAGCCTCTCTAGTATATTGTATGTTTTAATTGTAAACCACTTTTTTTATAGAAAAGTGGGGTGTAAATATTAAGCCAAACTAAACTTATGGGCATACATATATGGAACCAAAGAAATAAATAGGAGCCAAAGAATGATTTTGGACAGTAAAGGCAAGCAGGTGACGTATTAAGCACCCCTTCCCCCTGCTGTTCCTCCACTAAAAAAAAAATCATCACATCTTCAGTCTGCTTGTCATTTTAAAAAGGAAAAAAACCAGTGTTTTTTTTCTGGGGGTACTTAAAGTTATGCAGTACCAGCACATTTTTTCTAGAAGAAAAGCACTGGTTAAAAACATAGCATTTACTGTAACAACTTCATAGTGAGTACTGGCACCTCTTTTTCTAGAAAAAAGCACTGAAAAACAAAAGAACTTTTATGGCTATGCTACATTAATTTATGTATAAAATGAATATGCCCCAGGTGTGAATGTACTATATAATTGATAGGCTTGACTAATCTAGAATGGTTTGTTGTGTTATCCACTCTCGATAACTGAATTTAGCAAACTTTGATAATTGAATTGGCACAGCAAATAATAAAAAAGCCATTTTATCTCTACTGCTTCCCACCAAAATGCAGACATGCTCTCAAAAAAATAAATAAAAAAATTCTGTTTTGCTTTTTGAAGCAAATACACCATTATTGCAGTTCTCAGTTTGGCAGACATTCATTTCAGATGATGCGAACATTAAATAAAAAGTAGCTATGAGTCTCCATAGAACAAGATACAGCAGTGTGTTCATGGCCGGCCCCAAACATTTGCTTCCTGAGGCAAAGGACAAGATGGCTTACCTCTCCATTCCATATACAGAAATTGATTGGAGTGGCAGCTGAATCTTGCTTCAACACTGGCAACTGGTTAGCATCCTTCACTTGTACCTGTAGCAGCAGGCAAGTTTAGGGGTCTCCAGGACATGTCATGTGGCATACACAGCTCTGTCCTCCAACTGACCTTACCTGCCTAGACCGATAACACAAAACACATAATAGAAAATACTGCCACCTCCTTCACCAGTTATCCATTGCTGTTATTATCCAGTGGTCAATAATTCTGAATAAGATTTCCATAATCAAGATGGTTTTAAGCAGGCCTGCCCCTTAGGACTACGCATTTTCATCCAGTCTCATAACTCTCCTTGGGTTGTAGACAGGCAGTTGTAGTGTCTGTGAATGTTTTTCCTCCTGAATTCTTATTGTGTCCCTGTGGCTACATAATAGCCAGTAGCACGCATGGCATGACAAATCGCAACAGTAAAAACTCTTCCAATGCTGTTACTGCAGATGTGTGTAATCTTGTTTAATGTAATGTAATCTTCACAAGCACCTATCTGATAGTGTTTTGACTTCACAGCTGACACCAAACACAGCTACCTCCTTTACCCATGCCTGCACAGCTTGGTTTCCCTCTGTGCACAATGGTATCTTCCTTCTTCCATCTTTTGGGAAATAAGAACTTCTGCCTGAGGTGGGAAATGGTTTTGTTTGTTATTATGTTGTTTAGTTTTGTGTTTTTATACTGTAAACCACCCTGCAATTCTCGGATGAAGGATGGCATATGAATTTAATAAATAAAAACATATAATGGATATTGTAAGGCTATATATAGTCTTACACTGATAAAGTTAGACCAATATTCCACCTGTTAATGTCTTAGTCCATGGGTAGGCAAACTAAGGCCTGGGGGCCGGATCCAGCCCAATCACATTCTAAATCCGGCTCGTGAACGGTCTGGGAATGAGCGTGCTTTTACATGAGTAGAATGTGTCCTTTTATTTAAAATGCATCTCTGGGGGTTTTTTTTGTGGGGCATAGGAATTCGTTCATTTTCCCTCCCAAAATATAGTCCGGCCTCCCACAAGGTCTGAGGGACAGTGGACCGGCCCCCTGCTGAAAAAGTTTGCTGACCCCTCGAAAAACCATGTAGGTTTTATGAGCGTTTCTCTTCAATTCTCAAACAATCATGAGGGGTTATTCTAGGGTTTGAAAGCACTATGTAAAGTTCAAAAAGGTGAAAAGGCACAGCCCCTCACTTTCCTACCAGTCTCCACCATCTTTCTCAACTAAAAACAAACAAAATACATCAGGAAAATTCATTACCAAACAGTATGAAAACTACAAGTCCCATCATTGCTGACAGGAAATGACTCTCTGGGCATTATTTTTCAGGGATGATGATGGACAAGATCTCTCCTGTATGGTAATGAACCCCCTTTGCCCCCTGATGATACTACTTCCCCTTCTCCCAAAGTAAGGGACCGTTGCTTGGAAAGGCAGGTGGCTGTAGGGCAGGGTGTGACTGCCATTTTGAATCGGACCCAGGTGAAGGGGAGATGAGTGTTTCAAGTCATCTCACACCTCTTGCTGCTTAGCCTGCTTGGCACAGTTTCCTACAGAATCTTAAGTAAAAGACTCTCTCACTTCTGCTACTTGAGATCCTTTAATTAGGGATGTTGAGGATTGCAAATGGGCGTATAAAGTATATGCTCCCCTGCTGAGCTGTGCCTTCTCCTCTCATAAGGAAGCTGCTGAATGCCCTTTCTCTTGTTGCAGGAGCAGAGGACAGACACATGCGGCTAGTGTACTGAATCTCTTCTACATAAGTTAGCACTCATGACCTAAATCATAGGAAAACAGTATAGCCATTAGAGGGATCTTGGCTGTGGGAACTCATAGACAAAAGGAAATTATGTTTGCACAAGAAGGTTAAACCAATACTAGTCACACACTGTAAAAAGTATGAGATGAGATAATAGCATAAATCCCTCATTGCTGTAAAAGTATTCAGTTTATACTAGAAACCTACTTAAAAAGTCATCTGAAGCTGGTGCATCAAAGGCAACTTCTTGATTAAAGCTATATGGTAGAAGTTGGTAATAAAAGCTGCATGATGCAGTATGATATCACATTTATACAAGATGCATGGCACTACCTTTATTATCATTCATTCATTCATTCATTCATTCAGTTCCCTATGGATACAATCATATTCCCACATACCTAAATGGAGTAGGACTTTCTTCTGGGTAGGTATGCATAGGATTAATTTTGTGTGATACCTGTGATTTTTTTCCTTGCTAGTTGTTAATTTTTAATGGTAAATTTATGTGATCTTTATGTGCTTTAATTACATATGATGAGCTTATTAAGAGAGTGCTTATTTTGTTTCTTTTTTGCAGTTCTGATTAAAGTTGGGGTCTTGGCATGCTTTTACTACTGAATGCAATTGAAACTTGAACCATGTTCAAGTAAGAATGAAGATATTGAAAACTGGCTAATATCCACTGCTGAGCTAGATTGGACAAAATTCTCTTGCATCCTGCAGGTTTCATCTGTAGCATGCAATCCACTGAGCTATTCTGCTGGACAAATGCCATTTGTTTAAATGAGCAGCTTGTGCAGGGGCTGCACTTAGTAAATTGTTGCTAAAATTTGCCTAAATTATTGTCAATTTGTTAGTCCTCTGCCAGGACTAACACAGGAATATTTCTGTGTGTTTTAAAGCTGCAGTTACAGTACATAAACCAGGGACTCAGCTATACAGCTGCAAATACTGTATAATGTTTTAAGTGTGTTTTAAGTGCATTATACAAATGTGACACTAGATCAGGCATGTCCAAAGACTGTTTCAGGGTAGGTTTAATCCAGCCCCTGTGGCAGTTTATTTCTTGGGGTAAAAAAACAACAACCCTACAGCACCTTCAACCCTAAAAAAGTTCAACACCTTCAATCTTTAAAAAAGAACTTCAAGAACTTCAATCCTAAAAAAAGGTCAACAAGGGTCACGGCCCTTCACTTCATCAAATCTGGCCCTCTTGAAAAACGTTTGGACACCACTGCACTAGATGGAGATGGTGAGCTTATGCCAATTTCAATATATTTTTCAAAACTTTTAAAAAGCATTTTCATAGCGGGTTTTTTTAATGCGCCTAGATTACACTCAAGTATGCCAAAACAATATGGGGAACCTATAGTATCCCAGATGCTGCTGGACTCTAATTTCCTTGAGCCTTAGGCAGCATGGCTGAGGGTTAGAGATCTCCTCATCTCTGTATCATATAGAATTCTACTATTTCAGTCTACCACTGCACCACACATAATTTCCTAGTTCTCAGTAGCAAATGTCTTCAACAGTACCACTTCAGAGGAAAAGTGGGTTCACAATCAAACTCATGACTGAATATTCTTCCATGCCAAAGCATTCTATGCACATAGAAAAATTGATCTCCAGGGAAGGATAATAGCCTAGCCCTCTCTCCAACAGGACAATATTTTATGAAATGGGAATTTGTTTGTTTCTTTGTTTTGTTTATTGTTTCAAAAGAGGATTGTTCAGTTATGTGGGAACCAAATCTCCCCAGGGGTAGTTAACACAGTGATCTCTAGATCAGGGCTCTAGATGTTTTTCAGTCCAACAACAAGCATTGCTGACCATTGGCCATGCTGAAAGTGGCTGCTTGAAACTGGAGTCCAAAAAGCTGAATTTTTCAGTTATATATAAAAAAATTCAAATTGGAGCAGCTTTGATGTGACTCAACCTATCGGACCCATCCTGAACACTTAAGTATGAATCCTAAGGGTTCAGTATATTTTTAAACAACTACAATTCTTAGTCATCAGTAAATGCCACAGAAAGGGAACTAGCTTTTGTTTTATCTATCTTACCTTCATCTTAAAGAAAGCAAGAACGCAAATAAGCCACTTCAGATTAGTATGTGACTGCATAGTCAGAGGTCTCCATAGACAATGGAGACCAAAACACACTGTAGATTTTTATCCTAATTGGTTCTAGCCAATTAGTTTCTTCTGCCTGACTCAAACTGGAACTTTACCAGTGGAGGCAATCATTCAGCCCTATCGTGGCTGAAATGAGCTCTCTAAATGCTTTTCACTAGTGCTAAAAGAAAGAGATTTGTTCATAATAGAAGATCTTAACAGCTCAATACTGAAATTGCTTCTCCACAAATTAGTTATTAACACATAATCCTAAACAGATGTTCAATGCTATCATTGACGGCCTTACTGGAACTATGTGCACACAGCTCTGGCTCCTGAAGAGGACCTTTTGGTCTTTGGAAATAGGTGTGCATCACCCTACTGCTTAGTCACTTTATTAAGGAGTGTTGTTGTTGCTTTCTAGCATAATTTTTGCCAGCTAAAGATTTTGTGTATCCCATTATGAGCACTTTAGCTCAAATGGCTATATTTTGTTGGAAAGATCAGCTAACCTGGAAAGGATCTAGAAAACTGGGACAAAATGAAAGTTTCTTTGCCCAATATCCTCTACTGGAATTCAAGGGAGTGTCTGCACCTTCCAGTCCCCAGTGTCCTGAAATGATTAAATGATCAATCTTTGTTCAGTTCTACATATAATCAAAGCAACACTGTCTCACCAGTTGATTGACTATGTAGGGGCCCAAATTCTCAAGTATCCTTCACAAGAAATATTTCAAATTCTTTCTAAAGCCTAGACCCCATATCCTACTTTGTTAAGCAACAAGTTGTTGACATCTGTCTTGAGAGACAATTGAGGGTGCCTCCAGGAGTGAAGTCAAACCAGTGACTTAGCAGCATCAAAGTGACCTATCTGGGCTGCAAGCCTAGGCAGTGTGTATGAAGGACCTGGGCTGCCCAGACGACAAGACACCCCCCCCCGCCCGGTCTTGCTGATGTGGTCCAAATGAAAGCAGAACAATACATTTGGCACTAGCTAGGCTACAGGAGTTGCTTTTTCTTCTCCTGAAGATATCCCACAAGGCAGTGGAGGTTTGGGATTAGAGTTTTCATTCTCCTAGATGGGCTACCTTCCCAGGTTGACAAGCCCCATTTGACCCTCTACAGAACATGCCGTAACTGCCTTCTTGGCCATTGGAGCCACTATTAGTCTAATCTGCTCAATCCACTGGAGCCTGTCTTCACATGCAGGGGAAGTCCCTAGCTAACTAGGGGTTTGAGACCAGTGGTAACTCTTACCTGGCTTAGTCGGCTGATTGAAGCCATTCCTGGGGTGTGTTCATTGTAGCATGCTGACAGCTTCTAGGAGCCACAGGTGAGAGGTGAGTGCAGGGTGGGGACTAAAAGTTTACAAACTACCCCAGACGGAGCACAACATGTCCCCCACCAGAGGTACTACCCCTAACACCCCATATAGCAACAAGACTACCATTGTTTCAGAGCCACCTTTCACATTTCTGAATCTTTGTGATCAATGGATGTAACTATCCAAGGAACCCTGAATTGCACAAGTCTTTCCAGAGACCTTTCAGTGTGTCCTTTATGGCACTTGTAACTATGTTTATGGAGTTCTCTATACTGTGTTTGTTCTTGCACCTATGAACTCCAAAGGACTCCAGAAAAGGGTATGATAGGTGTTGCCTGACTTGCACCCCTGCTCCTAGTGTATTGTATCCAGTAAAGACTTGCCTTGATCAAGAAAAAAATTCCTATTTTTATCATTCTTTTTGGATTTACCTTGATATGAAGAACCCCACATACTCTCCTTATGTTGCAACAGAACATTTTCTTTTCCCCATGTCTCTTATTCTCAACAACTTTTCAATGTCCAGTACGATGTGTGGAACTAAGGAATCACTATGCAGCCACTGTGGCTGGAGGCTGCCCTTATTACTCATTTTCTCCACCTTCACTTCATACTTAACTACGTTTATGGAAATAAGAAGAGTGCTAATGGAGCAGGTCAAAGTTCTGTCTAGTCCATCATCGTCTCCTCACAGTGGCCCACAAGGTATTTGCTAAGCAAATAATTGCATTGTAAGGAACAACTGGTCTTCCTCTCTGAAACCAAACAATCAATTAGTTTTCATATGGGAATACTTCAGTGGGCTTCTAAATCTCTTAAGCAATGTTGGGGCTTGTTTTCTGGCAGCTTTGAGCATCATACCATTTCCCTTTCACTTCTCGGATCAATGTCATGTTCAGGGGATCCTGTTCAGGGATCCTTCTCAGGTTTGATTTTCCTTCAGAGGACTGCACAATGAAATCTATGAATAAGGATGTGTTAACATATTTGCAAGCTGAGAAAGAATTGATGGCAAGCATCAGATGGCATTGCTAAATCCAAAACAGAACCATAAAAGTTTGTTTTATGCAGAGTATTCTCACCCACAGTTCAAGTTACTCTTCCCTACTGAGAGGCTCTCAAGCATGGCCTGTTATTAAACAGATAAACAGCATTTTTCAGCAGTAGCAGACTCTTCAAAAGAACATTTAAAAGCTATCAGATCCCCAAGAGTTCCTAAAGCCAATTTAGAAACAATTAAAAGCCCAGGAAAACAAGATAATTTTGCTTGGCACCTAATGGTCATCAAATTGGATGCCAGGTGAATAAATAGGAGGAGGGACTTCCATAGCCAATGTACAAACAATAGGTATATGGGATATGTAAAATCCCGGAGCTTTTGGGAGTAGGCAGTTCTTTTCAATGATATTTAGGGATTTAAAGGTTACTAAAGTCAGAATTTGGAATTGTGCTAAATAAGAATGGCTTATTCTTATTCAAAAGACAGTAGGCTTTCACATTTTTCAGAAGTGCTTTGATTTTTTTAAGTTAGCAAACTATTATCAGGGCTGAGATGAAGGGGTCAATATTTACAAACTTTTTAAAAGGGGACTAATTGCCTGGGATCAATTGAGAAAGGAGAAATGGGAGAAGAGAGGGTGATGGTGAAACATTGTTAGAAATGGGGAACTATAGCAGCAAACCTTTCCAAAGATGAGCATTTGCACCTTTAAAGAGCTTTTCAGGAAATAATTATCTATCTCCTACACCCAGAAATTGCTTCTTTTCAAAAGAACATCAAAACCAACTAACATTTGATCAAATCCTACATTTATTACAGAGTTGAACTGCATCCAATCAGTAGATTATTGCTCATTTGCTAACATTTCTTTTTGAACAATGAAAATCTTTTATTACTTCCTTAAAAACACATATTCTATTACTGAAGCAGGAAGCGACGTATTTAGAGATCACATTGAATGCCTGTGTGCTCAGATGAATGGAAAGAGATAGGGATCATATCCTCAGCTGGCATAAAATTATGTCAGCAGGGTGCTTTATTTCCAACGGACGATCTAACCCAAGGGAAATGGAACAAACATTCTCCTCCTCTTCAAGTTAATTGCTTTTTTTATCTTCCTTTCATTGTAGGATGAAACATGACATTCACTTGCCTCTTTTTCCCAGGGAATATTAATCTTTGATATCAAGAGATGTTAAATAGCTGTAGTCTAGCCACAGGTGGAATGTGTTTGGGGTGGTTTCATTTAGAAAATATATGAGCAACAGTGAAATGCTATACATATCTACGCAGAAGTAATTTCCGGTATAAGATTGCTATGTAAGGGAGGGATATAGCAGAGCAGAGGTGGGCCGTGAATCATTTGGCCCGTGAACCAAATGTGACCCTCCAGGGCTTTTTAACTCCTTGGCCACATCCCTTCTCCCCAGGCGATACCCCATATTTTGCCTGGCTGCAATGGTCCTTGAACTGGGCTCAGAGTCACATCATCAACCAGTGCAACTGTTTAAGGGTTGGCGTAATTTGTTTCCAGCCCATAGTATCTGCCAGGATCCTGACCTTGGCATTTTGCCCCACTTGCAGCTTCTCAACACTTCAACAGCAGCCCCACATAGAGTTCATGACATAACCCAGTCCTGAGGTTGCCAGAACATCAGTCACTGCAACCAAGTTTTCTCTGTCCAGGAAAGGCTCACTCCTAGACACTGAGGCCACCTGGTCTCAAGAGATGGTCCTGGGTCAAGAAGCACCTCCAAGCTATGAACCTGCTGTCTCCCCGGAAATGGATCTCCATCCACAGCAGGTTATTCAAGTGGAATAGCTGAAGCTCGTACAAGATAATAGGACCCATCAATGCTTGGGACACATCCTGAGGACTATTCCTAACAGTGGTATCTAATTCTGGGCAATTCTGGGCAATTGTATACATGAAGCGCCTTGCAAATTGTCACAGCAAGTTTTGGGTGGTTCAGAAGACCCTTGGGTGGAATTCAGCATCACACTTTTCTAATTGTTACATCTGTGCCAGTATTACAGCTTATGAAGTGGAAAAATCCCTCTTCTCCTCCCGCCACCACTGTTCTGGGGGTGGTTCTTCCACGCACCCGCCCGAGCCAATTTTGACAGCTGTGGAGGGAGGAGTAGGAGGAAAGCCCTGTTGAGCAAATGTAAGTCCTTGCACAGGGCTTTGGCTGATGAAGCGGTTTAGGTGAATCCTCTCAATCCATCCAGATGTTACTAGTTGTCTAAGGACTTGGAATAGTTTTGCTGGACAGCTATTCAAGAATGCAATAGAGATGAACAAGCAGGTGTTATTTACTGCCTCTACTAGCACATGATGATGTGTCCGGTTATGCTGACATCAGGATTTACACTACTTATGCTCCAGCCATTGCCCCTGTTGTATATTTAATGAAGACACCTGTATTCTGTACATCTAACAAACAACCACACATTTGTTGTATTTTGAATGGTTTGCTTGGAAATATTCTTCAGTTCTTTCTCCTCCTCTCTCCTCTATAAAAGTATAGTAACCTCATGCAAGATCGAGATCAGTTGGGTTTTTTTCTTGTAGTATTGCCTTTTAAACCACCATCTCTTTTTTGAAAGGAAGAAAAAAGAATTATTAAGACCTTTACATGAGTCATAGTCTAACTCTCTAGACCTTCACTATTTAATCAGAAAGCCTCTCCTCTGATTGTTCCTTTCATTCCTGGACATTTCTTTCTTTAAGGAATTGTTCAGGGATCTTTAATATTCTGCTAATGCTTCCCCCCCTCCCCACCCCTTTTTCTTTTTGCTGCACAGATTGCTCATTCTCTTTGCTCTTCCCCTCCTTATGTTACAATTTGTCAGCTTCCCTTTGTCCTGTGCTGCTTTCTCTTCCTTATATGCCATCTACAATTTCCACACAAGAAACCTTTTCTTATTCCTTTTCTTTTCTGCAGTCAGCACTGAATGTACTGCACTAATAACAGTCCATACATCAGTCCCCTCCACACCCCTCCCTCTCTAGAAAATTATTAATCATTTCCCCTTTGCTGCTCATTATTCACAAACAAATCCATGCCACAGTGCTGGAAACTGGCTATCCGTCTTACTTAAAGCTGAGTAAAAAGATCCCAGAGATAAAAGTGCAAAATGTTTACAGTTTCAACAGGCAGTGGTTGAGGGCACAGCGGGGGAATGAAGGAAGGAAAGCATCAGTCCTAAAGTTGATTAGCAAGGAAAGATGGAGAGCAAAGGGAGGAGAGAACTCTTTCTCTTCTGAAAGTGATCCACAGTATACAGTCTGCAGCTCAGGTGTCCCTCGCTTGCCTTTCAAACCACTGCTCAGAATACTATTACTGCCTGGACGAAGATTGATGGAAAAACATTTGCAAAACCATCTATTTTCTTTCTTTTAAATACGTCTGATAAAACTTAGCAATATCTTGGGATTCAGGGTGCTTCCAGAGCGGGGCTTAATTCACAAATAGTATCACAATGATAGATCACAAATGTGTGTTTGGCAAGAGGCTATGTTTGTGTGTGATACTTACTGGATTTTCCTTGGAAGTGGTAAATGGAGCAGGCAATGGACTGGCCTTTTGATGCCAACAGTGTTGTGTGGGAAATGTCTCCCCCGTCAAAACCAAAGTTGTGTGCATGAGCAGCGCCAACCCCACAATAAGAAGGGAGTTCCCTGTGGGCTGAACTGAAACGCACCACCCCATTTCATGGGGCCATACATCTGCCACAAAAGTGGGGTTATTTAAAGGGGGTTATTTTCAGAGTCACTCAGGTGGGAGGAAACAGGGCCCCACAAGCCTTTTTGAGGCAGTTGCTTCAAGTAGGACTCTGGGAAGGGTGGCAGATTTAGATCTGGGTGTTGTGTCTGCCCCCCGCCTCCTGCTTGCTTTCCTGTGGTGGCATCACCTCCTTCTCACTGGAGCAGCTTCTCCATTCTTGCACATCCCTTTCTATCTTCCATTCAGGAAAGGTCTCATCTCAATCCCCTTCCTCACCCCACCAAACACCTCCTCTTTCCGTTCTGCCTACCTCTCTCACAGCCTTTAAGCAGGACCTGAGAGCAACAGTTCTCTTCCCTCCTGCGGTTCCTGGAAACTGGTATAAATGACTAGACGAAGGGGGATTTCTTATTCTGTTGCATGAAAGATGCACAGTCTTCCTGAATAATCAGATTAGGTTGCTTATGTCTGAAGGTAGAATATCTGTTACTCAATACAGGAAGATACCCTTAGGATTTAGGTTTTTGGCTTACGTCATTGAATTAGGTTTATAATTAAGACTTCATGATCCAGTCAATAAACTATGCATATTTCCTTAAATGTGTTAGTTTTAATGATAACAGATGAGTTGGAAAAAGCTTTTCATTACACTTAGATGATAAATAGTTCAGAACAGGAAAAACTTGATATCAAAGTAAATTAGGTAGATGAAATCACAATTTTCAAAACATGTGGACATTAATTGAGTAACCAAAACTAATAGATGGCATTTAATACCAGTCCATATTAATGAAAAACATACATTAATGAAAAACATTTCATGACCACAAGGATTCTGAATAGTTTACACTAAAGTCACTGGATGACTCTTACCAAGGTATTAGTTTGCATTATTGTTTGTCGGACTTTATTTAGTTCCTGCTAAATCGGTCCCTTAATGTCTTGAGCTGTAATACCCTAATTCCAAATCATATTTAGGCCCTTAAAATACTACCCTAGCCATACAAGGAGGAATGCCAGCCTCTGTGCAGGATCCCATTTAAACAGAATTTTATTTAGTTTATCTATGATGACAACAAATTTTATCACACCCGCCTGAAGGAGTCCATACAGAAACAATACAGAATTAAAAACCATTTAAGATACATGTGGAGACTGTTTCAGAAACAACACTTTCAGACCTGCTAAAACCAACTTTTGGTTACCAAATGCCTGGGTGAACAGAAAGCCTTTCAGATTCTTTCTGAAAGAGAATATTGATGGGGCCAAAACACATAATTAGGGAGGAGGTTCCATAAGTCCACTGAGAAAGCCTTGTTATACTCAATAACAGCAGGGCCTCCCCGGCAATTGTAATAATAATAATAATAATAAATTTTATTTATATCCCGCCCTCCCCAGCCGAAGTCGGGCTCAGGGCGGCTAACAACAATAAAACAATACAAAAGTACAACACAAACAACACTCTAAAATCATTCATTATAAAATTAATTAAATTCAAGCCACTGGCCACCATTGGGCCAGAGCTCCGCAAAGATTGCCGAGGGAGGGAGTCAGGCTGTGCCCTGGCCAAAGGCCTGGCGGAACAGCTCTGTCTTGCAGGCCCTGCGGAAAGATGTCAAATCCCGCAGGGCCCTAGTCTCTTGTGACAGAGTGTTCCACCAGGTCGGAGCCACAGCTGAAAAAGCCCTGGCTCTAGTTGAGGCCAGCCTAACTTCTCTGTGGCCTGGGACCTTCAAGATGTTTTTATTTGAAGACCGTAAGTTTCTCTGTGGGGCATACCAGGAGAGGCGGTCCCGTAGGTACGAGGGTCCTAGGCCGTATAGGGCTTTAAAGGTTAAAACCAGCACCTTAAACCTGATCCTGTACTCCACCGGGAGCCAGTGCAGTTGATATAGCACCGGATGAATGTGATCTCACAGCGAAGACTCCGTAAGGAGTCTCGCTGCAGCATTCTGCACCCGCTGGAGTTTCTGGGTCAGTCTTAAGGGCAGCCCCATGTAGAGCGAGTTACAATAATCCAGTCTGGAGGTGACCGTCGCGTGGATCACAGTGGCTAGGTCAGGGCGAGAGAGGTAAGGAGCCAACTGCTTAGCTTGGCGGAGATGGAAAAATGCCGCCTTTGTTATAGCTGCAATCTGCGCCTCCATGGAAAGGGAGGTGTCGAAGATTACACCCAAACTCTTAACGGACGGTGCTGGCACTAACTGCGCCCCCGCAAGAGATGGGAGTTGCCCCCCCAATCCCATATCGTCCCGTCCCAGCCACAGGACCTCTGTCTTCGAAGGATTTAGCTTCAACCGGCTCCCACGTAACCATCCAGCCACAGCTTCCAGACATCTGGTCAGTGTGTCTGGGGCCGAGTCAGGATGGCCATCCATCAACAGATAGAGTTGGGTGTCATCAGCATACTGATGGCAACCCAGCCCAAAACTCCGGACAAGCTGGGCGAGGGGGCGCATAAAGATGTTGAAAAGCATTGGGGAGAGTATCGCACCCTGAGGTACTCCACACACCAAGGAGTGGCACGATGACAATTCCCCCCCAAGCGCCACCCTCTGTCCCCGACCAGAGAGAAATGAGCGCAGCCATTGAAGGACTGTGCCCTGGATCCCCACGTCGGCAAGGCGGTGGTCCAGAGGTTCGTGATCGACCATGTCGAAAGCTGCTGACAGATCTAGAAGAATCAGCAGCCCCGACCCGCCTCAATCCAGCTGTCTACGAAGATCATCTGTTAGGGCAACCAGAGCCGCCTCAGTCCCATGACCAGCGCGGAAGCCAGACTGGAATGGATCCAGAGCCGATGTTTCATCCAGAAACCCACCAAGCTGTTCAGCAACCGCTCTCTCAATCACCTTACCCAGGAACGGAAGATTCGAAACCGGGTGGTAATTGGATAGATCTAAAGGATCTAATGATGTTTTCTTTAAGAGTGGGCGCACCACTGCCTCCTTCAGTTCCCCTGGGAATGTCCCCGTGCCAAGGGACAAATTGATGATATCCCCCAGGAGGGCCCGCACCTCGTCTGTACACACTCTAATCAGCCAAGACGGGCACGGGTCGAGAGGACAGGTGGTGGAGGGTGGATACTGGGGAGAGGGTGGATACTGGGGAGGAACTCTTTTAAGTACTTGGCCTTTCAGTAATTTAGGATCTTGTACACCAGTACCAACACTGTGAATCAGACCTACAAGCCCTCCTGCATCTAGTGCAGTGATTTGTTGACTGTTGGCGGGTGGTCCCACCATGTTGTCGCACTCATCACCCTGGCTATCACATTCTGCACTAGCTGCAGCTTCTGGATTATCTCCAAGGGTAACTCTACATTACAGTACTCTGAATGAAGGTTGCTTGACTGTGGAGGCCAGGCTATCTAGTTGCAGGAAGAGCAACAGCTGGCAACCCAATCAGAGCTAGGTATAAGCATCCCTTGTTGCACAGGCCACTTGGGCCTTCAGCACTGGATTATGCATCTTCAGGAGTAGCACAAACCATTTCAAAGGAAGTCCTCCACCTAATTCCTGAACACAGGAACCATCAGCCCACAGCATCTCCATCCAGCCCATCCTTGTCTCTAGGCACCCGTCCAATTTTATGGCCAAGGGCCATGCGCAATTGGTTGTGTTAAGTCTCCTTTCACACATTCACAGATATCATTGAGGCAGTGTGGATGGGCCAGCTGTTACATGCTGTATCAGGAATTTCTGCAGGCAGAAAGAGCCAACAGAATGTGGCCATAGGAAGTCATGGCCCGTTGACGACACAGATTCAGAGCTTATCAGATCAGGCTTGTCTGAAGGATCTGCGTTGTGATTCTCATAGTCAAGAGTCTGATAACCTTATCCTCCTCATTCTCAAGGAAGAGAGAATTTCTTTTCAGAGTCTACATTTGGTCAATTAATCTGTGGAATAACCTTGTCACCCACACTGGTGATCCTGCCTTGATGATCATGAGAGAGATCATGACTGGAGTTATCTGGGGTCAGTCACAACACAAAGTGGCCTGTGGATGGCAATTTTGCAATCTGGTTCATAGTAGTTTAATTAGAGTTAATTAGATTGCCTTTTATCTAGCACCAGTTCCTGTAATTCTTCTTGGTTTGTGTAATTTTCCTGAGTTGTTTGGATTTGTTTATTTTCTTTCTTCACATAATTCCAAGGGAAGATGAGACACACAATGTCTCACCAAAACTTAGAAATATGCCAAATTTGCAGCATAGGAATGTGCCCTGCAGCAAAAGAGACCTCAGTGGGTCATGGACTACTGAAGAAGATGAATAATGCTAATTGGATGGATTCATTATTTAAAAGACACACCTGCTTCACACCGGCTTGTAACTTTTTTTCAACCTGTATTTAAATCAGCTCATACATCCTGGGCCATGATTCATTCCTCTCTTAATGACAGGGAGATTCTCCATTGTGGGGCGGCTACAGAGAACTGTGTACTGCACACATCTGTATGGCAGAAAAACAATTCAGTCCAGAAGATGCCAGTTGACTCTGATGGCTGTAATGCCAAGAATCTATGATGTATTTTTTTAAACCCCAGATTTATAGGCCATGGCCAGCATCTTGAATTATGCTTGCAAGAAAACAGGGAGTCAATACAGATGCTGTTATCATCAATGTTCAGTCCCAACATGCTTACAGGGTTGTAGCCAAAATGTCACTACTGAGCAACAAGAGGTACCTGCATGCTCAGGTGCATTTGAGGCATGCACAAGTACAAAAAAATCTGGAGAGAGAACCCAGAAGGGGGGAAATTCCTCCCCCAAAGGCTTTGATTGCAACTGTGAAGATATGCAGCATATGCTAGACTCACCCTGTTCTCTCCCCACTACAATCTATTCAGACCAAGCCCAATGTGGCAGGTTTTCATAAGTCCTTGGTGGAAGCAGGAAGGAGAATGAGAAATGGGATACAAACTAACAGATGACCAATGGAGGGGGTGAGGGCAAAGGTAGAGAGGAAGTCAAATCAGAAAGTAGAAGTCAGTAGTGGATGGATTACAAAAGCAGAAGCAAGAATAACACAGGAGGGTATAAGGTGCTGGCAGGAGCAGAGATAAGTGGGAGAAGGAAGCTGGAGATAGGCGAAAGTACAAGAGGGACAATGGAAACAGGACCACTAACAGCTGAAGGAAGAGCAAATGAGAAAGAATGAGCAGAAGGAAGGGAAAGGGCAAGATCAACCACAGACCCAAGAGGAGGAAACAAGAGAGGTATGAAATGGAAACTACAGCAAAAGAGTGAGGAAGAGGGACCCAAAAACAGAATGACAGGCAAAAGTGGGGAGAGGGGCATGGGGAGGATATGAGGAGTTGTCTGGGACATTGAAGTCCTTGCTTGATTAATCCAAGCAACATTTTGCTGCAGCCCCTACTTGTTCTCTCTAGGAGCAAAGGTGAGTGGTTGGATGGGAGTGAAATGAACAAGACCACCCAAAAACAAGGTAGCAGTTTATACCCAGGGATTCCCTGGGTACACTAAAGTATATCGATTTGTAAATGTAGATAGATAGAAAGACTTAAAAGCAGCCTGATAACAACTGTAGGTTTTCCAATTTGTACAGAGTACTGATGTGTCCTTTCAGGGAGAGGTGATTGGAGATGTGTAAGGAGAAAGAATTGGCATTCTCATGCCTCTAACAGTTTATAGTAAATATCCTGGAGGGGGATTTGACAGGACAGTTGGGGACTATGAGGAGGTGCTGTTGCACACCTCACTTCCTGGCAGTGGAATTGCTGCTTACTAAGAGTGGGAAAGGGAAGGGGCAGGGAGGTTTGTTTCGTGGGAGCGCCTCAGAAGAGCTAATCTGGCACTCCCACTGATGTGCCCATACTGTGTTGACCTCCTCATCACATCCCCATTCCCACTCCCCATAAGTGGCAGTGACTCCACACCTGGAAGCCAGGTGTTTGATGCTGCACCTCCTCACTGATCACTCTGGCATTAGGATGGGGGGAAAGGGACAAATGCTGTGATGTTAAAACTCTCCTCTCTACATTCTATGGAGATGTTTCAGGCAGAATAAAAGGGAGAAGGAAAGCATTCCCTTTTCGATAGTACCCCACTTTATTATGGAGCAATAAAATGTTTAAGTTTAGGACTGGCACAGTTGACGATTGCTTAGATATATGACAGTTTAGATTTATGAAAGCAAGGGAAACATCTTTGGAGAATCCTCCACTTTCTATTTTGGGGGAGCTTTGCATTGTGTGTGCTGAAAATAAACTTATAAGGCAAGCCATAGCAACGGGTCTTTTGCTTTATGGCATAGATAATAAATCAAAGCTGGAGAGAAGGAAGATAGATCAGCCCAAAAGCTTTTCAGAACATAATTAAAGAAAGAAAATGAAGTTAGGCTTTGTTTAACATTGGCACACTCAAATGATTTGGTGATGTTGTCCCTGACTTACTTAAAATAATACAAAATTATTCTGCAAGAAAGGTTCAAGTTTACCTAGTTCTGTCTCAAGATTCCTTCCTACTGCTGTATTGATGTTTTTAATCAGCACACTTCATGGCCATAGCAAATGGTGCTCGGAGAGGGGTGTGTGTGTTGAAGCAATAGGCAAATAAAATGTTTAAAACCCACATGTATAATTTCTGCCGATGCAGAGAAAGACAGGCTGTTAAATTAATTGAAATGTCAAAGTACTCTGAGCCCCGTGGAGTTCCTGAGGAAGAGACTTTCACAGCGTAGGTTCCTTTCGACAAAGGACTCCTGCTATGTGAAATTTGCTGGCAGGACCTTGTGAAGAGGTTAGCTTCAACAAAACCACAGCTCAGAGACACCGAACATTTCTGGGGATCAATGCTCAGTAGTCCTCCCTAGCTAGCCATGTGTTTTAAAAATCAATATGTTGTGAAGTCATCAGGGAATTCAGGAGAATGTTTCAGTACCCACAGCCCATGGTTGCATTCTAGCAGCTGCTGTTTAGTGCACCAATTCTGATGACTGTGAGAAAGAGAAGTGGTACAAATATTCCAGGTACACTAAGTTCTCAAAGCTTCATTGAGAGTCTTACTGGCCATTTCCTGCACTCTGTGGTCCTTCACCATAAACCACTGCCTGCAGCAAATTATTGATATTACAGATGAAAAATCCTAAAACTGCATAGTGCATTGAATATGAGTGCTTTTTGAATTTTTCTGCCTTTTAACTTCTCCATATGCTTCCCTCCTGGTGCTTCTGTTTCCAAGCCTGCTCTTCTACCTGTTTCCTACCTGTATACCTGAGCCAATTCCACGTTCCCTGAACTGATTTTTTCTTTCAGGCACCAATTTACAATTGTTTTCACCTCACATGGACCTGCTGCTGTGCTTCATCTAGCTCTGCTATTTAGTTCAATTTGTTGTCAAATAAACCAAATTGACGCCACAACTTAAAATATAAACAACTCAACTGCCATAGAATAAAATGAAATAGATTCTAGGTTCATATCCCACTAATCCCACTGTCCCTCCACCAAAGTCTCATCCTCCAAACTGCCAAATGAAGGAACTGCAGACTGTGATGTATTATTAATCCCCTTTCCATCAAAATTAGATCTGGCATTAGAGGTAGTCTGTAGAGTTACTCCTTTCACAATTTCAGCAGTGCGGGGATTCAAGCCTGCTGAAACTGATAGAGTGCAATTGGTAGATATTCCACTTGTGTTGCCAATTTAGGAACTGCAGAAGAGGCCAATAGCATTAAAAGGTACTGATAGTGAAACTATGAGCCTCTGTGAAGCTGCACTCTTTGCCTTCCTGGAAAAATGTCATAGTATGGAGGAGACCAACCTGCTCCTAGCCACCTGCCAGTGAAGAAGTAGTTGCGCCAGTGCTTGCTTTCATCTACCCTCCCCATTCCTTCTACCTTTCGTATTGTGTCTAGTCAATTATCAGGCTGCAGGCGGGAGGCAGTCTTACCGTTTATTATGTATGCAGTGCTTAGAAAGTGTTAGAAGCTTTGCTAAATAATAACAGCAGTTACAACTAGAAGTTCCTACCTCAAAAACTTGTCTCTAATGAAGGGGTTGCCAATGTGGTGCCCACTTGTACTGGAAGAGGCTTTCCTTGGTTCCCACAGGATCTCTTTCTCTGCTGAAATTAATAATAATAATAATAATAATAATAATAATAATAATAATAATAATAATAATTTATTATTTATACCCCTCCCATCTAGCTGGGTTTCCCCAGCCACTCTGGATGGTTCCCAACAGAATATTAAAAACACGATGAAACATAAAACATTAAAAACTTCCCTAAACAGGGCTGCCTTCAGATGTTTTCTAAAAGTCAGATAGTTGTTTGTTTCCTTGACATCTGATGGGAGGGCGTTCCACAGGGTGGGGGCCACTACAGAGAAGCCTGGTTCCCTGTAACCTCACTTCTCATAGTGTGGGAACCGCCAGAAGGCCCTCAGAGCTGGACCTCAGTGTCCGGGCTGAATGATGGGGGTGGAGACGCTCCTTCAGGTAAATTAAGTTTGAACAAAGCACTCTGCTGCAGCTAATAGAATGAGTTGCTGTGTGTGCTTTGTTGCAGCCTGTCTGCAGTGCCTGTGAGCATTTCTTCACTTTCCACAAGTTCACAGGACCAGCAAGGTTGGCTGTAATGAAATCTGATCCACTTCAACTCTCAGATAGCCTGTGGACAATTTACACTGTGGACTATTGCAAATCAATCAATCTATCTATCTATTTGATGTAGCATCCAACAAGCAACCTTCTTTCCCCACTACTTAACATTCATGGTATGTTTCATTGTGGTATGAAGAAAAAGAACAGATGTATAAGACTAAAATGGTATTTGAGACTTCGAGAAACCTGCATGTATCTATATTAATTTGTCACTTGCAAAGCGACATCAGGTGATCTGTCAAAGCTCTGAGAAAAAGGCAGAGATCATTTGTTAAAAACCAACACCTGTGAGCTGAAATTCATTCCATGGTCATCAAGTCAGACAATGTGCATCTCTGACATTATCCCATGACATCCCTCAGAAGGGATCAATTTTTATCAAAACAGGCTCATTAGCCCCTTTGCTCTAACTTAAAGCAGTATCAGATTCACACAAGTCAGGAAAATTAGCTTGGGCAAGAATCTTGGGATAAGATTTAGCGACTATCTGACATTAGTCATGTGCAAAGATAATTCTTTTCTTATGCTGTGCTTACTGTTGGTTGCAAGGAAAAAATGGGTATAAAAGGAGAATTCCTAGATGACAAGACCCAAGTTTGGGGCAAGTACTCTTTGGTGAGAGAACCCCATTAGAGATTTAAAATCACAAAATATGCAGGAAAGTAAAGTGTGGAAATATAGGTTGTTAGAGCTTTAAACTATGCCCTTCTAAGTTCCATCCAAAGTTACCCCTTTCCCTTAGGATAGAAAAAGACCACACATTTGGTAAGTTAAAAATGGTTTACTTACAAACTCTCCAGAGACCAAGTTCATGTGTTTTTCTATACAGCTATCAAGAAACACAAGCAATAAAACTTGGCTTAGTTCCAGTGGTGAAAGTTCCTAAGTTATTGGTATAGGAAGACAAAAGAGTGGTTTGTAATTAAATGGTTTCATTCTGTAAAAGAAGTATCCAGATTCCATCTATTTAAGTTCTTGGTCCAGTTGACTTCCAAATCTACCAACAGACCCCACTCCAAGTATAATTTAATTTAGGAACCCTGAACTCCAGGATCTGGTGGTAGGGCATGCAGTGTGTCTCATTGGGCAAGTACTGAAACCAACCTTCTGATAAGACATTTCTTCTTTGGGACATATTGTTCCCATTTTGAGATTCCAGAGATCTCAGCTGACCACATGAAATGGACCCAAATTCCATGGATCTCCCAAACATGGTGTGAAAATAATATAGTTTAACCATAGTTCACTAACAACACAAATACCTGCCTGAGTGGTTCAGGCTTTAAGGATCTGGTCTATCTTTCACCAGAAGGAATGTTGTCAGGATGCAAGCAACTGCTGGCTCTCATAATTCACCCACACGAGTTTCTTAAGCGGCTGGAAAAATCCTTCCAATGACATGGGTTCAGTCTTAAGCCTAGCCAAGGATATGTCTCTGCCTGTACAGGAACTGGGCTAGAATGTGTGGCATGGCAGTTTTGCAGGGGGCCCTGCTGACATCAGCTTTTAGCTTGTGGGCTTCCTTGTGCAGATATTGCAACAGTAAGAGAATTAGTCTGAGAATCTGTCAGGTTGTTTCTTAATGGTTTCCCCACTTTTGCTGAAATAGCAAAATGTGGCTCAAGTAAGAGCCACATTGGCAGTTTGCCCCAGGTTTTAAACTGGGGCCAAATTTATAAGGGGAAAAAATGGGTGCATTGCAATTGCTGAAATTTTAAATGCAAAAATGTCAGGAGAGTTCTGAGCCTAACACACTGTGATCCAAACAGTATTAACATATCACCAATACGTGATTTCCCCCTGCTTATTATTTTATTCCTTTTGGTGGAATGTGATTTATGTTGTTAAAAAGAAATAACAAGATTGCTATAACCTATCCGCCCATAAAAAATCTAGTGTGTCCAGTACATTTCAAAGGTAGACTGTGGCTTAATTAAGAGCTGTGCCAATAAAATAATAATAATAATAATAATAATAATAATAATAATAATAATACCTCTTCCACATCACTTAATGAGAAAAGAAACTGCATTCAAAAAATATCAAAGGAGAGGGAAAATGTTGGTGAAAAATTCATGGGTGGGGTGAAGGGTTTTTCTTGTACTTACCTTTGAGGTGATTAAGGGTTTTGTGGGTTCCCTTTCATTCTGTAAGGCATCTCTGCAGCAGTATGCCTTCTGTAACTTTCTCAAGGGCCTGCATTTCCTGAAGACCTGGAGACGTTCCGAGGTGGACTTCCCAGGAAGCCCAGCTGGTTGTTGTAGTAGTAGTTGTTTTAAAAAATGAGAAATCACCTACATTTGATAGAGTGAGCAAAGTTGTTTATTTTTACTGGCAGGAAGGAACTTAGCTTATAAACAAGCTTTGTGAGTACTCAGTAGCCAGTCACCCTGGCTTCTCATGGTTCAATTAAAACCCAGGAGACAACATCATTAGGTACTTTTGCCAATGGTTCACCTCCAGATCAGGCAGCTGGGGAGACTGCAGAATACTCATTAACGGGCAGACACCACTCTCAGCATCTCATAATGATAAATTAAAGTAAATCTCACACCCTCTGTAATTCTAAACAAATTCTGAAGTGCAGTGAGGAAGAAAAAAATATGGAAGGATTATCCTCTTTCACCGGGGAAAAGAACTTTTGGGAAATTAGAGGATAGGTTTGAGCACAGCAATGGTTTAATTTGGACAGAGGGTAAAGGCACAGATCTGCACACCTTACCATATGTGATTAATCACATTTCTCAATGCTACACTGGAAGTTTAACTGGAAACCAGATTTTTGCTTCCAAAGTTCCATGGAACCGATGATGGAATAATCACATATGATGTTGGACTCACCTTCTCCTAGTTTCAGCTGGACCATATAGCTCTTCATGCTATGTGCCATTGTACACTCATAAGCACACATGGCCCATGCAAGCTGGTTGAACAGTTCAGTAGAGATGCTATGCAATATTTTAATAGTAAATTTCACTATTTAATAGGTCACTTTGTATTTCATGGTTCAGTTGCCATATAGTGATGCGGTCACATTTAATATTTACATTTCATCACTGTATTTTTAGCGTTTCATAGTAGATGGGATTCTAGCAGTGACATTGAATCACCTTCTAAGAGGAGGAAGAATGTTGGTCTGCAGTCATAGGAAGGAAGGAAGGAAGGAAGGAAGGAAGGAAGGAAAGAAAGAAAAGACAATTCTGACAGAATTCCAACAAGTTATGCTTACCCTTGCCAGAAAGCACAAGGCAAATGTAGGGAAACAGTGGCCCTCCAGTTGTTGCTGTACTACAACTCCCATCATTCCTGGCCATTGACTGTACTTGCTGATGGCAGTGGGAGTTGTAGGTCAGCAGCATTTGGAAGGCCAAAGCTTCTCCACACCTGGCCTAAGGGCAATTGTCTGATGTGCAGCTATGCCTGGTATATGAACCAGTTGCCATAGTTCACAATAACAAGAAGAAAATGATGGTTGGCTGTATTAAAGCACTGCATATTGATTTGCTAATGAAGAATTTAAACAGCATTTATAAAGAACCCTAAAATCTGCTGGAGATGAGAGACCCTTCTCTGTGCTCCACCTGTGGTGGAGAAGTAAAGGGCTGGGATGAGAACTGAGCCCAGATTATGGAATACAGTGGTAACTTGCTTGTAAAATGGCTTGGCTGTTGAACAAATCGGCTCCTGAACGCCGCAAACCTGGAAGTGAGTGTTCCAGTTTGCAAACGTTTTCTGGGAGCCAAACGTCTGACACGGCTTCTGTGGCTTCCGATTGAGCGCAGGAAGTCTCCATATACCTCCCTGGAGAGACCAGTGATTGAGCAAGGGACCTTCTACTTGCAAGGCAGATTCTCTGTCACTAACCTTTACCCTTCCCATACAGGGAACTTCATTTGTTTCTTCCGTTGCTGTTTGCTGAGGTTGCTTGCAAATCTGCTGCACCTGCTTTTTATTTTGTTGATCTATTACGGTTCATGGAATTTTGATTCTTGTGAGCCTCTCTGAATAATGTGAATGCATTACAAGGCTGAGAAATAAATTTCTGAATAAACCAAATAAATACATTAAATGAAGCCTCTATTCTGCTTGGAATTTAATTGGATTTTAATGGCGTCTTCACTCATAGGTAGTCAGATCCTATAGCATAGGCTCTCCTTAGCTGCAGCTGCACAGACAGTGAGTTCAGCAGTAAAACCAGATTCAGTCCTTCCAAACATGCTACAGTTTTGCACATGACATGTATTATGGATAACCAAGGGCTAAGCCAGAGTTCAAAGTTCTGATGATCCCCAATGACCCAAAGGACACCACCTGCAAGTTAAAAAAGAGACAGATATTTGCATTTATTGGATCTAGCTTGTAGACCAGGGGTCAGCAAACTTTTTCAGCAGGGGAGCGGTCCACTGTCCCTCAGACCTTGTGGGGGGCCAGACTAGATTTTTTTGGGGGGGGAATGAACGAATTCCTATGCCCCACAAATAACCCAGAGCTGTATTTTAAATAAAAGCACACATTCTGCTCATGTAAAAACACCAGGCAGGCCCCACAAATAACCCAGAGATGCATTTTAAATAAAAGGACACATTCTACTCATGTAAAAACACACTGATTCCTGGACCTTCTGTGGGCCGGATTGAGAAGGCGATTGGACCAGATCCGGCCCCTGGGCCTTAGTTTGCCTACCCATGTTGTAAACCTTTCTAAAGTGTCTACAGTCATACATGCAGTTACTGCAGCATGATATGCAAATAAATAAATAAATCCCAGAGTGTAGGAGAGTACAAACTTACACATACTTACTTTGCATTTTCAAGTGCCATTGAAAATAGCGGGACTGACTTAACATGTATAGGATCAGGTAGGTCTTATGACTGTCATTAAATATATATTTGGATCATTGTTACGGCATCAAGGACCTCGAATCAGAGATGGATGGTGAGGTAGCCTTCACAAGGAGCAAAAGAACAGTGTAACTTTGCCAATGGGCACTATTGTGCAAGATAACCAGAGGTAGCAGTCATTTATAAATCACTTAAATAAAATAACACCCTGTAAGGTTTACAGTCTGAAATTCAAAACCTAAAAGGAACTTGGGATGGGAAGGGCAAAGGAAAATCAGCAACCTGAGGTGTCTATTCTTAATGTTAAATAGTTGGTCTTATAGTGACCAGGTTATTTAGAACAGTTCAGAGAGGGGAGGAGTCAGATGGCACTCAGAGAAGCCACTAGAGAAGACACTGTTGTTCCTCTCCCTCTACTACAGCCAATTAGGATAGCAGAAATAGTTGTAATATTAAGGTGCAATTGTGCTCTAGCAAGTTGATACAGTATAATGATCTTTATCCTAATTCCATGAGTTTTGTGTCTGTGATTCTGGCTCGAAAGAGTAATTGCTTTTGTGGAGGAAGAGTTTTAACACTGTAGCTTTTGTCCCCTGGCTTCTCCTTTCCATAGGAGTTTGACTTGATTGTTTCTAAATAGCCAAATCGGTGGAACTGCATGAAGGTGCAAGAGCAGCTGAGCCTGACAAATGAGGAAAGGTCATTACAATTTGTCAAAATGTATGGCGCTTTGCCCAGGACTTGCTTTTGTTCCATTCTCCTCTTCGTCTAATTTAAGATGGTTAATTTCACGGGGAGGGGAGGGTTGGATAAATGAAGAATGCTAGGCCCCGTCTTACTATTGTATGTAGACCATTAATTTGATACTGAGCTCTAATTCTGCAGTGGCTGAAGCCAACTCTTCTTCCTTCCGTTGTAGCTACCTGCGAACAGCTTTTAGCCACTCTATTGCTTTGATCTATAATCATCCATAGGACTTTCCTGCAGGGGAAAAAAACCCACTTTCTCTTATATTTTTATTGTGCCAATTTGTATTCTTCCTTGGCCAGTTCTATAAGTGTTTGTTTTGGCCTTAAACTTGTGAAAAGAAAGAAAGCTATTATGATTTAGGTTTACAAGAAAGTGTTCAACTATGTAATGGATAATCTACTCTTGGGGTTCTACAGCTGTGCGTGTAATATTTTAAAAAAATTCAGAAATAGTTAAGACAGTGGGGGAAATATCTGCAAGAACCTAACTGTGCAATCTTAGCTAAGGCCCCGACTATATTTAATGGAGCTCACTTCTTAGTAGGATTGTTTAGGAATGCATTTTTAGGCATAAATGTTATCGAGTTAGGAAGTCAAACTTGCAGATGACATCAAATTATTCAGGAAGATGAAGATCCAAGCAGACTATAGTCCTGTTTGGGCACTCAGTCTGTGTATAAGCAGAAGAATGTGAGAAGTGAAGATGTACCTCAAAGCTCTACCCACTAAGGCATATCACGGAGCCCTCCATAAGTCTGAGGGCAAATGCTTGACGTGTGGAGTCTCCTGTACTCATGGCAGCTCCCCATGCATAATCATGGTTTTAAGTCATCAGGGGAGCCTCCATAAGTAGGAGATGCTGACCCCTTCAGAACTTTCCCCACAAACTAATGGAGGCCTCTAAACTGTACGGATGATGTGCCAAAGAAGACTGAACTGTGTACAGATTACGCTTACTTGTGAAGAGATTGAACACCCAAATAGTACTTATGCAAACCTCACATATGGGGAGATATAGATTCTCTCCCCCAGATCACTAGGATTGGACAGCCCCGGAAAATAATTCACCGTGATTAAAAGCTAAACTTGTCAATAAAAATAAAAGATTCCTCTTTTCATTGTGGTCTGAGGTTTTCCTCAATCAGCTTTCTTTTGTTTTTCAGGGGTGGGGGTGGGGTTGTTGCTGTGAGGTGTTTTTTTTTGGTGACCCCAAGCCATGGAGACACTTGGAACCTTAACAATTCACTGATCCCTCATTTTCAATGCCTTGCTAATGGCACAATCCATTTCAGAAATCTGGAAACTGTCCACGAATCACTCAAATTTTCCTCATAATTTGTGGTACACCTAGAGCCATTGCATACTCCTAGTACATAGCCAACATGTCAAGGTCACTGCTTTGGTTAGGGGTGCCTCAGACTGATCTCACTTAACCTCAGACAAGCCCCAAATTCATCAGAAGTGCTTTAGTGTTCAGGGTTCGTTCAAATCTGATGCACAACTCTACTCAATGCTAATCACATTGCTATATCTGCATATAGCAGTAAAGCAGTACTTCCACCATCTTGGATAGTGTTATACTAATGGAACTGTTAGTTTGCCCTTTCTATGGATTTATATTCTACTGGTCCCTTACAGTTTAGCAACAGGCAACTTCCTAATACAGATGCAAGAATGGGAGAAGGGGGGAGGAGAGCGAGAAATATTATTAATATTCCATTATTGTATATAATCCATTAGTTAAGTAAAGTGTTCTCAAATTAGTATGCAGAATAGAGGTGGTATAAAACTGAGCAGAACGCATTTTTATCTGAAGTCTTTATAGAAGGCTGTGCTTTGCTCATAGTTTGGGTTTTTTTCCTTAGATTTCTTCAAAAGGTTGCCAGTAAAAACCGATCATAAATAATGTTTTATCATCACACCAGGGGCTAATATTTTCACTTATACTTAAAATATATATTTCCATTTGTGAAAGCTTAACACTCAAATTCACTGAAATGATAGGCTTAGTATATGAACTTTTAGCTACAAAGGACTAAAGATTTTGGGGAAAATATAGTGTTTACATATGATTGCCCTAAACTTTATGATGGCACATGTGTCTAAAATGCTGGCACAGCATTGTGATTGATTCAATTAAAAGGACACGCACAATCTTAGGATCAGAGTTTAGATCATGTTTAAAATATTTTATTAGCATTTTTTTTATGCCCTTGAGACACCCTCTCCCTTTCAGATTATTCCTAATTGTGGGACAGCAACCACTAAATAGGGCTAATAGGAAAATGAAGAGAAGGGGATCTCAACTAAAACAAACTACATCCAAATATGTTTGAAGTGTGAAGTCCTTCTTCAGGAGCAAGACTCATGATTTTTACATAGAGTAGTACCTCTCATACTAAGGCTTCAGTCCTAAACCCACTTACCTGGGAATAAGCCCAATTGAATTCAATTTTTAGTGCTGCCCTCCATATTCTCTTTTTGACAATAATAATATACCCAGTTAAACCCAATGCAAATTCCAGTTGTTTGCCCCCTATTTTTTTTATCAGATTATAGCGGAAGCAAAGGCCCAGATTTCATGCAGATTTGGGATGTCATGAACTTTATGAACAGATACAGCAAATATTCAGATTCAAGTGCAATTCAATTTTATTTATTCAAAGGCAAAGTGAAAATACCTCAAAGTTATTATTTTTCTTTGTTGGCTTCATCTATTTACTGTGCCTCATCAAACAGTATTTTGAGAAATGTGGACCAATGGGAATAATAAAGGCATCTTATGATTCTTGACTGATGAGAAAATCTGTCGATTTCATTTCCACTCAGTTTCTCATTTTCCCAATATTTTGTTCATTTTTTCCACAGCACTTTGCTTTTTTTTAAAGTCCTCATGAAAATTCAATAGTATTTTAGTGCCAGTTTCTCCTAATATACATACCGTATTTTTGTGTGTGAGAGACAATGCTTTGCGCTAAAAAAAAAAAGGCAAAAATTGGGCGTCTTCTTATACATGGATAGTGAATGCAGAGGGGGGACGTGTGATTAATGGCAGCAGCAAGCAGGAGATTGGCAGCAGTGACTGGGTGGGTGATTGGTGGCTGCGGCAAGTGGGTGGGTGGGCTGTTGGTGGTGGTGAGTGGGCAGACAATTGATTGCAGTGAGGTGGGCAGTGGCTGTGGTAAGCGATTGGCAGTGGTGGGAAGGTGGGTGAGCGATTGGTGGACGTGACCTCCCCCCCCAAAAAAGCTTAACAACTTAATTTCTTAATTTCGGATTTTAAAAAATAGGGGTTGTCTTATACATGGGGGCGTCTTATACAAGGAAAAATATGGTATTTGTATGCAATTTTGCCTAATGTGCACATTTTGGGAAAGCTATTTTATATAAATGCTGTTTAATATCACACATGTTTGCATGTCACACTACTATATGCATTTTTCTGCACACTTTAACTAAGTATATGCACTGTAGAAATTTACATGACTGGAAACTCAACTGCAAAATAAAGTGTGAATTTCAAAGGGTGGCTCCGTTTCAGTTTGTGTATGATTTTGACAAATGGAAATTAGGTAGGTTCGTCTTTAAATACAAACTGAATCAAATTTCTCCCCATCCCTAATCTTAACATCAAAGGAGCTTCTAAACAATGTATCTGAAAAGCAGCTATTTGTTTAAGGGTAGGTCCGTATAGTTAAAGCTATGGTTTTCCCAGTAGTGATGTATGGAAGTGAGAGCTGGACCATAAAGAAGGCTGATTGCTGAAGAATTGATGCTTTTGAATTATGGTGCTGGAGGAGACTCTTGAGAGTCCCATGGACTGCAAGAAGATCAAACCTCTCCATTCTGAAGGAAATCAGCCCTGAGTGGTCACT